>NC_051161.1:108671262-108748348 GCF_013339745.2 Dermacentor silvarum
ATAGAAGCTGAATTGGATCGACTGCGAAGTCAAGGCATAATCGAGCCTGCGCAGCATTCGGATTGGGCAACGCCTCTCGTACTTGTTCGAAAGAAAAATAGCTCGTTGAGAATATGCGGCGACTACTATTGCACAGTGAATCAAGTATCGAAGAAGGCAGATTACCCAATTCCCACTACAGATGAAGTCCTCAGCCACTTGAGGGGAGGCAAGGTCTTCATCACTCTGGATTTGGCACAGGCTTACCAGAAACTTCACGTAACGCCAAAGACAGCAGAGATATTGACCCTGAACACGTTGAAAGGGCTTTACAAGGTCAAACGGTTGCCTTTCAGAATCTCTGCAGCTCCAGCCATTTTTCAACGCTTCATGGAGACTATGCTATCTGGCATCACAGGCGTTTGCGCGTACTTAGATGGCGTGATCATCAATGGGAAAGACGCCACGTAACACGCCGAGAGACTGGAAGGAGTCCTGAAGAGGCTGCGCAAGTACAACTTTCGGCTCGGCAAAAACAAGTGATGTTTTGCAGTGCGACAAGTTTCTTTTCTGGGACACCGAATCGACTAGACAGGCGTCCACACCAACGAAGAGAAAGTCCGAGCTATAACACAGGCTCCAGCACCAAACTGAAAGCAAGCACTTGAATCATTTCTCGGAATGCTGGCTTTCTATGACAGATTCTTGAAGCACACGGCAACAATTGCCACCCGTCTTTATCAGCTCCTGCAGAAGGACGCCACGTGGAGATGGGAGACCAACCATCAAGAAGCATTTGATAAGCATTTGATAAATACAATGCCGCGTCGGACCACGATCTTGGCTGGTAAAAAGCGACAAAGAAAAGGTTCGGCGTCACCTCAACCAAATGAATAAGACGAGCCAGAACGGACAAGCAACCCAATCACCGATAGATTGGAGCATAGCAGACGATCTCTCAGGCACCATGTCAGAAGAGACACCGTCGAGTTCTGCGGTTTAACGACCTGACTCGCTCGGCAGGCTACAATACTTCCTTGCAACCGTCGACCTCGACGTCACAAGCAGGAACCACCTGGAAACTGCGACCACCTGAACTTAGGTGTCCTCCATACCGCTATGCAGACTTCGTCTAAGCGAGGAAGAATTGACATGTCGCGCTAGAATAAGACGACAACGAAGTGCGCGCGCGAATGCACGGGACGTGATAGCACGAGCGCGAGCTTGTCATCGAACACTGGCTAGTTGTTGACTCCGACGCCTAGTCAATGCCGCTTCACATGTCCATGTTTCCTTGTTTGTTATAAATCGTCGGCAGCCACAACCTGCTGCACAGACGTGACAGAAAAAGAAACGTGAAAAGAAGTCGCGCTTCAGACAGAGACAAAATTTAGTTATTATACTAAAATAAATAAGTATGTCGTACTACCAACGTTTTGAGTGGTATCAAATACGAATATTTGAGAAAAATTACCTGATAAAGATTTGTTTATTCTGAGGAGATAAATAAAGGTTCCTTGGGGTAAGCGCAGTAATAAATTAAAAGAAAACTGGTGGTTATTTCTAATTCTTGATACGTACATGCATGTAGTGCGGTTGGCTACAGGACGTTCGCTTGACTTAGTAACTTATAAAGAAGAAATAATTCATTTCGGTTACGCATTGCATCATGACAACGATAGCACTGTAACAAGGGCACAGCGCGTTAACCACTACACGTGAGTGTTTATGGAATATTTCTGCATGTGTGCTCGTGATAGCACTTTTCCTTTCTGTCAAGTGAGCCCTTATCACCACCCACTCACACCCACTGTATGTGATATAAGCGCCTGGCGCAACGTGTGGCGAGCATTCCTTCTGTACCCTTTCCGTACGCCATTGTGTAGTATTCGCAGCTAACTTGCGGCCATGCAATAAACCACGTTTGAGTATTGTCTGCCCTTAGTGTTCGGAAGCCCTCGGACACGATAGTGTTTCCTTTGCGGAAGTAGAGAAGCAAGGCACTGCAGCATTGTAAATTGTTTTAAAGACGTGCAAATATAGTGCTACTTGGGCTACTTGATTGTACGCAGCAACTATTTGGGAAGTATATAATAATGGCTTTGACTCGAATGAACAGCTTTTGAACACTTTAACTGTCAGCAACATGAAATACTACAGCTCCAGTATTATAAGTCACAAAAAAGAATGGCTGCCTACACGACTAGTGCTCACATTCTTGATGTATCTTGCCTGTGTTACCGTTACCCACAACTTTCTCATCGTCGATTGAAGCAACTGCCGTCGTCATTAAATACTGCTTTCGCTCCATTACTCAGGTAAAAGCTGTCACCGTGTAGAAAGCCGTTATCATCAGCGCTGTAGTGTATAGGGCGACATGAACAATGACAATAAAAGGGTGAATGTCAGTTTGCATCGCCCAGGAAGCCTGGAAACTTAATATAACAGCAAAGTCATTATTATTGCTTCCTGTGCAGCAGTACAAACAAACAAAAATTTGTGAACCTCAAAACAGGAGGAACTGAATTGCTAGTTATCCGTCTTTGCTTGCTGCAAAACGAGATGTTTATGAGAGAGCCACGGTTTATATACGATGTGCTTCCGCGCTCACCATCCAATATAACGGAGAAAAAGACCGCCGGCGCGCTGTTTGGCTCAGTATGGGATGTCCTCGCGCCCAGAAAACGTATATCACACACGGAGCGTGCATAGCAATTTGGCTTTGACGGTGACCTCACCAGGTCTCGACGCGATCAATAATGTGTGGGCCGGTCGCTGCTGTATAGTCCTGCGCTCAATCGAGGCGTGGGCGAAGTAAGCGTTCGGGAGCTTCTTGCTGCTCGCCGGTCAAGGATGTTGGGAGAATGGACGCTGGAAGATCGCTGGAGGCGGTTTTACGTTTTGTGTGTGTAAATATGCGCATTCTCCGACGACTTGATCGAAACGAAAGGCACTGTCGGTGAACATGCCGGCAATTCATACCTCTAGGCATAATATTGGATCATGAAAAACCGGTGCATGGTAAAAGGGCACGATCTATTTCAATGGAGCACTGAAAATATTTGTAATCCAAATAAAATTACCTCTTCGGCGAGGATAGTACGAGCACTGGTATCATGACCCCTGCTAAAAAACAGACGTGAACAAAAGCGGCTTCATAAAAAATTCCGTAGAGACAGCGATCACTTTTTTTTTACAAGCGAGCTGTCTTGCATTTTCGCGAAAATTGGTCACCTTGTCATCACATTAACAAACAAAATTTTGGGAAAATGTGGTGGTTAACTGTGCGCATTGTGTTTCAATTATACTCGCTCTGTTTAACGCGAGCTCGTTATGTCGGGTTTTGCTCCACCTGACTGCCTGGCTGCCGAACAAGAACTTTTTTGCATAGCTTGGCCGTTGATTTCTGATGTGCACTATGCAAGAGAATATATTGGTTGTTATTTCCATTTTGAATGCTGATTGATGCTGGCTTTTCTCCTGCTACATATGGCCACTTTTTTCCGTGGTAGAAAATTTTACTTTCCATACTGGTTCTGATTGCAGTATCAATACCCTATATTATTGTGCAACGCAGCTGCCAGATATGAATCATTAAAACGCACTAAAATGCACACGTAGATATAAATATATATATATTTTATACTTACCAAAGAGCAGCTGAATAACTTGCTACTTGATAACTTGTGGGATTTAGAAACATGTAAAAATTATTCAACATGAGATACGGTTCAAAAACAAATCTTCTCAGTACCGTAACGTTAGCATCTGCAAGCAAGCCGCCAACTTGCGCCGATGTTTGCTCGAAATACTACGTCACGAATTTCTGGTGTCAACGGGGGTTTATTAGCACGGTAGAAACTAATGTCGCTGCTAATGGGTTTCACAAGCACTGTCGTTACCTACGAGGAAACGTTCATCATCACTATGGAGGCCTCCGACCACATTTCCACGCTGCATGGCTCGAAATGAACCGAAGATGCCTGAAATCAGATCCAGTAAATACCGCACACAAGTACTATAGCGTTTGGAAAGAGAAAGTGAGATGAGAACTTATTCAGGAACTTCTAAGAGGTTGGCCTGTCGTAATAACCTCTAACCAGCTACTCTGTTTAGAAGGACACTGAAGCGGAGGAAAGTAGAGGCATGCGGAATGATGAAGACATGCAACAGGAGGGGATTATAAAAGCGTTCATTATTAAAAAGGGGAGCATTCACAGCCTTCAATCTAGGCCTGCGGTAATTAAAAAAGTACGTGAGAGCCTCAGTGGCTCGCTTCGTGTATATTATGTACAGCCATGGGCCAGTAGCACGTTTTCACTCAACGACCTGTTTATAATTGAAGCTAACGAAGAGGTAACGCTTGTTGCTCGCGGTCATATTTTGGACAGGCAACAGATATGTGTTCACCTTTTTTTTTTCAGGCGCATTGTACGAATCACGCTCTGGTGAGACCGCGCTTGGAATGTGATGCAAATATGCGCAAAGGGCAACAGCTACTCTAAGCCTGTGCAGGAGTTTAGTGCTGACATGGTGAATGACATGCCACACCGAAACCAAGATCTCCTGTGCAGGTCAGCCATTAAAGACGTTCGTGGCGCCTCAAAAACGTTTCGCTAGGGATTAAACGCAACGTGGTGTAGAAGCCCTTCGATCACGGTAAATGGCATAATAAATATGCATAAAACGGCAAGAAGGAAATCGTGGCGCCTCACAACTTTATCTCCGGGCCATCAATAGTGTTGAAGAGAATTTAATTATTGCCACCATGACAACCTAAAGTGTGCTTGTTTGAACTTCCACGTACTCATCATTTTTGAGTGGCACCGTCTGAGAAACGAGAGCCAACGTAGCTGCATTCAAGCACAAAATCCTCGGTTCTGGCGCTGAGAAAAAGGAGGTGGGTTGATGTTCAACTGGAGCAAGCTTAGCAGGTGGATTACAATTTAACTTACGCTAACAAATCAACGTTCTCCAAAGACAACCAGAGTGCTTACGCGCCTTTGGTGATGTTTTGAAGATCATTTAACATTTATTCCGACAATATTTTTTTTCTAGTTTTCCCTCAAAGTTGTTTCCGTATACTGTATTACTGCACACTTGCAACCGGTTGCTGCAAGTGGGTGCCCTCTCCGTCATGCTCTACATCGCGTTGTGGACTTCACAATCTCTAAGGCGTATGGCACATCGTGAACCAATCAAGCCCGTCCGCACAGGGGCCTATTTGATGGTAAAAGCTTCATGTTCCAGAAGGATGCGGAGCATAGATCTACGGATGAGGTCGTATGGTACCATATGAGTAAGGGAGACGCGCATGCGCTGTATTTTGTACCGAGGACTGCCTGCCTCAGCAACGATGAGTCACTTGAACCCAGTTAGGATGCTTCTCATGGGGCCGCAAGAGAATAACTCAGGACTTCATGGCTAAACCGCATGCAATGTTTTCTTAAAACAAAAAGAAATAAAATATACGAAATAAATTGTGCGCTAATGAACAGTGCAAACACGTAATCGAAAGTAACGGAATTCATGTCATAGGTTTTTCGAAGTGGTGTCTTGAAGAATTGCGGAGAAAGTGCAGCGAGTCTTCTGCAGAATGTTGTATTATGAAGGAAAGCAAGCCTCCCGTTCCATAGGAAAAGGGTTTATTATGAATAAACCGTGAATCGACTCCATGGGTTAGCTGCTGTTGCGCGTGGTCCCAAGCACGAGCTTCGTCCTCTTCTTTGTCGCACTTGTTCAACTGCCCCGCGCGCAGAAGTTCACAAAAAGTTTGATTCCAGCGGGTACAGGTGTTGAACGACCCGTTTAACGGTAGATCCGCCCGGTAGTCTCAAGGTACAGGTTCTTGTCTTGCCATCCCTTCCTTTATCGAGCTCCTCTATTCGAACAATGCTCCATAGTTGCCGGGGCTTGTTGGGCTCTTGTAGAAGGACGAGGTCACCTTTCTTAATTCTGTCGAACGGTGTCGTTGACTTGGAGCTTGATATTGTTCTTAACTCCGAGAGGTATTCTTTGGACCAACGTTCCCAGAAAGCTCTTCGAGTTTTTTCTCGTTGTTCCCACATAGGTAGTATATGGCGACCATCGGCTGTGATCTCGCCGCGTGTTAGGTCGGGAAGTGCAGATATTCACTTTCCAATGAGAAAGTGAGCCGGGGAGAGGGGTTCCAGATCACGATAGTCGCTATAAACGTATGTGATTGGCCGGGAATTGATCACAGCTTCTACTTCAGTTAAAGTTGTTTGTAGCTGTTTCTCCCTAAGATGTCCCTTGCCGATGCACTTCTTCAACGTCAGCTTGACCGACCTGATGAGTCTCTCGTAACAACCGCCCCACCACGGTGCATGATCGGCGATAAATTTCCATTTTATGTGATGGTTCGCGATGAAGTTACAAACTTCTTCGTTTCTCAATGACTTCCACAATCTCGAAAGCTCTCTCTTGCTCTTCTTGAATGCTAAGGCGTTGTCGGAATATATAACAGAAGGAAGTCCCCGCCGCGACACAAAGCGTCGGAAAGTGTTGAGAAAGCTTGTGGCGGTCATGTCTTCTACTAGTTCGAGGTGAACAGCTCTAATCACGGCGCACGTGAACAGGCAAATATACACTTTGGCGTAGTCATTTGGATGTTTAACGTAGAGGGGACCAGCGAAATCTAGTCCTGTTACATGAAAGGGTTCCGAAGCGGTTACTCTTTCAGGTGGTAACGGTGCAGTCACTTCGGAGAAAGCTTTGACGTTGTAGCGTTGGCACACGATGCATCCTCTGATGACCTTCTTGATTAGCTGCCGTCCTCGCAATATCCAAAATCTTTCCTTTATTTGTACAAGTGTATCCCGAACTCCTGCATGAAGAAGTTGCCGATGGTGCTGCATGACGAGGAGCTCGCAGTAATAGTGGTCCTTTGGTAAGACGATTGGATGTTTTTCATCGTATGATTTCTTACTGTATTGTAGGCGTCCTGCGACTCGAAGAACTCCATTGTCGAGGAAGTATCTCACGTCCCGCAGTACAGAATCCTTTATATGTTGAGCTCCTTTGGAGACGCGGTCAATTTCAGGAGAAAAGGCTGAGCTTTGAACCTTCTTTATCCAGTAAAGTTCGCCGGCTTGTACTTCTTCTGCATTCAGGGCTCCCCGGGACACACTTTTCCGCTTCAACTTCGAGGTAAATCGCAGTATCCAAGCTGTAACACGGTGTACTCGAGTAAGAGAGCTGTAGTTGTGAATGTCTATAATAGGTGGTTCGGCTTGCATGGCGACTTGCAAGCATGGTACCCGATGAGTACGCTCCTCCGTGACACTCGGTGGATGATCGGTTGAGTTCGGTCTACGGTGTGGTGGCCATTCATTCTCTTCACAAATAAGCCAATGGGGTCCTGTCCACCAGGCTGAGTTTGTTGTCAATTCACGGGCCGAAACTCCTCTTGTCAAAAAATCAGCAGGATTTTGCTTTCCAGGGCAGTGTCTCCACAATGTGATGTCCGTTTTACTCTGAATCTCCGTTACCCTATGGCGAATGAAGTCTTTCCATCTCTTAGGATCGCCGGTAATCCAGTACAGTGCTATCATTGAGTCAGTCCAAAACTGCACTGATGTAATGTCCTCGGATAGCTCTTGACGCACGTACTCGTACATTCGTGCTGAGACGAGACAGGGTAGTAGTTCGAGTCTGGCAAGGCTTGTCTCTTTCATTGGGGCCACCCTGGACTTGCACAAGACTATCGTTGAGCTTTTGTCGTTCGTACTGCCTGCTGTGCAAATGTAGCAAACGGCACCATAGGATGATTTACTGGCGTCAGTGAAAAAATGGAGTGCGTATTTGTCGCCAAGCCCATGTACGCCCTGTCGGTAGTACCGAGGAATTTCAATGTCACAGAGCTGTGGAAGTTCATCGCACCAACTCTTCCATTCGTGTAGAGCATCCAGTGGCAAAGGTTCTTCCCAGTCAACGCCTTTTCTCCAAAGGTTTTGAAAACATATCGTCATCCTTATTGTAAAAGGAGTCAGCATACCGAGAGGGTCGTATAGGCGAGAGGTCGTTTGTAGCATGAACCGCTTGGTATCAGTTCTTTGTTGAACAAACTCTATAGCGTTTCCCGGACTAAACGACAGTACGTCGGTGTCAGGATGCCATACCAATCCCAGGACTTTAAGTACTCCTCTCAGTTGTCCGAGAGGCAACTCCGGAGGTTGCGTCGATTCTGTGCCAAGAACGCGTGGGTCGTTCGAAGCCCACTTGTGTAGCTTCATAGAGGCACTTGCGAATATCTCGGTGGCTTCTGACCGCATTTTGGACGCCTCTTCAACGGAGTCCGCTCCTGTTAAAATGTCATCAACGTATATGGAACCCCACAGCCTTTTTCCCGTTTCGGGGTAAGCAGACGACGCTTGATCCAGATGATGACGGATGGTCGCCGCCAAAAGAAAGGGACTACAGGTCGTGCCGAATGGTACTCTGGTCATGCGCCAGATGCCAACGTTAGACAACGGTTGATCTGGCTTGGGTGCTTTCTCCAACCACAGGTAGCGCAAAGCGTCTCGGTCTGTGCTGGTGATGCTTATTTGCAGAAACGCTTTTTCGATGTCTGCTACTAAAGCAATGCGATGCTTTCTAAAGCGAAGTAACAGTCCTATGAGATCGGCATTGAGGTTTGGTCCGGAGTACAGGCTGTCGTTAAGCGAGAGCTCTCCTTTTTCATGTGAAGAAGCATCCAAGCCGACCCTTACTCTTGTAGTACGGTCCTCGTGGATTACTGCATGGTGTGGCATATAATACACTGGGTTTTCTGTATTATCGTCAGTGACCTTCTCGGCTACACCATCGTTGGCGTATTTACGTATGGCAGCATCATATTCTTGCAGAAGCTGAGGGCATCGGCGTAGCTTTCAAAGAAGTTGATTTAGACGCGTCTTTGCGTTTTCTCGATTGTTGTGGTTGAGAATTGTCGGTTTCCATGGAAGTGAAACTACGTAACGACGATTCTCCATCTTGACTGTGCTTTTGAAGAAGTCCAAAACTGGGTCTGCGTCCTGTGTCTTGTTATGTCCCTCGGGTTTAGACGCTTTGCGCTTGAGCGCTTCCATGGTTGGACTCCGCGACGAGCAGCCAAAGGTCGGTACGATGAATCGGTAGGCAGGAAGGCGATTACCTTGGTACCATCAATGTAGTTCGCTGTTCAGATGAGTTTCGGCAACACTTGAAGGAAATCAAGCCTCCCGTTCCATAGGAAAAGGGTTTATTATGAATAAACCGTGAATCGACTCCGTGGGTTAGCTGCTGTTGCGCGTGGTCCCAAGCACGAGCTTCGTCCTCTTCTTTGTCGCGCTTGTTCCAACAGTATTTAAGACGTTTAAACGCACTGATCTACTCAGTTTGCAGTAAGGAAAGCTTGACATATTGTCGAAATAATATTGCTCTGCATTGCTTTATTACTAATATTTCAAGGGGGCCATAGCTAGTACAGCAGGGCATTTATTTTTCAATGGCCGAATTGAACTTGGATTTTCATATAAACAAAAAACAATTTTTTCTTGGGAGGCCCAGAGCAATATCTTTAAATGTTGCATAAGCTATAGACCTGTACGTTGTATATTGTTCCAATGGGTATTATGGGGGCTGAATCGAGCTTGTTTTCGTATGCATCTGGTTTCGTAGTACTACTTGAAATGGAGCAAACAATATCGAAACGACTAAAGTCGGTGCGTAAAACGCTGGTTTCCGCTAATTGAGATGGCACTTTTATAATCTTACCTAAGAATAACATTTGCCCTATACTTCAAGAGAGCTTGCTGCTGGACTATCTAACAAAAGTCATAGATGACATTCAATTGCATCTCAACTGAAAGTATATTAGAGGCAACGAATCTCATGACCATACAACAAGATCTTATAATGACTTCTGTAAACTTAATAGGTACATGCTATTTAAAACAAAAACAGTGGAAGCTAGCAAGAAAAGAAAGACAGACATAGCAATGTGTACTTATATCATTTTTTTCCTGTTTGCGCTGTTTGCACTGAAAGTTGTAGCGCGGACAAGCAACACGGACAGGTGAGGGCGCATGTAGAATAAACACGCGCAGTGCTACTAGCAACAGCTGTTTTTTTTTCGAAACATAGCCACACTCTATACCTCAGATGCACCGCGGTGCAGATCCCGTGGAAGCCACAAGCTCTTTAGGAGAGGTAAAAAAAAAACTAGCGAGACCAGAGCATCCGCAAAAATATTTGCTCCATGAACCAACAATCCCAGATCAGCGATCTGATTGAAATACGCCACACAAACATTCAGGAGTGAGAAAGAATACACAAACGTAAAAGGCGGGAACACAAAATTTCTTCTTAAGTTCTCTATTATGCTCATAGGCGACGATAACGCAGTGCTTTACAGACAGCTAACAACCGTAACGGCGGCATATCTATGCAGTGAACCATAACTTAATTTTTCCACCTAATTCTATTGCGTTTACGCGGATGTTTCAAACCTGTTTCACACACAAGAGGAGAACAGACGAGATAGAAGGTAAACTGCGTAATAAACAACAAACTATGTTCTCCTTCTCTTTACTGACTTCATTTTCTTTTTTGTGAGCGATATGCTAAGTTCTTATTCCATCTCTTTCTGCCACGAATAGGAGCCCACGGAAGTAAAATTAGGATACATTTCTACTACGATGTTTTTTTCTCTCTCTTATTCTTCTACGCAAAAAAGGGATATAACCGAGCGGAAACACCTTGCACACTTGTATAAAAGAAGCGTCTGTCATAACACTTGGTCACCTGCGAAATATTTATGAGCTCATCCAAAGTACTACTGCAACTCGGTAAAGAAAAAGCATGTAGAAAGCCTACTCACAGTCATGCACCTCATTGCCACCACGATTAGTGTGTTCTTCAACAACTCATTTTATTAATTTTTCGCTTGTTCCGGTCCACTTGGATTACATAAACGACTGCAGTGAGTTGTCATTGACGTTGAAGAAGTTAACGGCGCCCGATATCAATATAAAATACATGAGTCGTTTACAATTTTCTTCATATCTATGACATTCGTGTCATATATGAAGCGACAAATGTTCATCACCACTCGTTTAGACAGAAAATGATGTATTTTCATACAGTGCAGTTATGTTTCTTTATCTCGAAAGCGCCTTAATCACAAAAAGTTTCCAACTTGAGAGAACCCAGCTCAACTATACTTGCTTCCTTTCTTTTGTGCTGCAGCCGCCGGGCCATTGTCCTCCAATAACAATGCTACGATACAACAAAAGAGCGCGAAGAGAGCAAATGATCCCCTCCAAGTCATGAACCATGTTCTCGAAACGCTATCGCGCTAACAAAATACGGAAGCTGACAACAGCGTGTCGAGTCCTTCGCGGTAGGGGACTTCTGACTGCTGGAGTGCTGATGGCTGGCAATCATTTATCGTGCAGCAGATTCCAGCTTCATTCCTACGGTGGCTAGCTTTTGCAAGCAAGAACTGTGGCGGCAAGAAAAGCGACTGAGCGTAAAGGAGACCGGAGAGGATGAAGCCGCAACGGGAAAATGTAGACAATGTCTGCAGAGAAACACCAAGAAGAACTGGAGGTGCGGTGAGATTCCTCGCTCCATAAGTCACCAAACAGCGGAAAGGCAGGCGACCAACATATATCAAGGTCACATAGCTGGGGAGGAGAAAGGGCGGTGCTGAATGGCATAATGCAGTTCAAACGGGCGTCGTGAGTTAAGGTCTTTGGTTAAGATAACGTAGAAAAGGTAAAGACAGCACGCAATCTGTTAAAGTGCATATATACATATATCTATATGACTATATATGTATGTATATATATATACATACATACATATAAATATATGTATATATGCGCTTTGAGATTTCTTGCTGTCATTATCTTTAGCAATATATATATATATATATATATATATATATATATATATAAGTCAGCGTTCACGACTAGAACGATAAAGCATCGAGAGGTAGCACAGCCGATCGAGCAACGACACAAGGCTTATCTCCCTCGTCGTTGTTCTCTCTCTCACAGACATCCCCACTGCTGCTTATTTCACAGATATATATATATATATATATATATATATATATATATATATATATATCGTAACGACGTGGGATCGACGAGGACGCGGAGCAGCACCAACAAAGACACCTTATCAGTCGTCAACAAATATAACAACGTCTTCTGCATCTCCGCGCTTAACCTAAGAACCCGCGCTACTTCAACCTCGTCCCCACTGGCACATACGGGCGGCAATATAGTTGTTCCAATCTCTCTCTCTCTCTATATATATATATATGTGTGTGTGTGTGTGTGTGTGTGTGTGTGTGTGTGTGTGTGTGTGAGGAAAATGTAAACCGAAGGGCCCAATTTTTTGCAGAGCGTTAGTCATGTTAGACACACACAGATATATATATATATATATATTAGTTTGTTCACAGTGCTTCTTTGCACTGCGAACAAACCAAATCCCTCACCTCAGCCAAATCTTGTCCTAACCCATACTGCGTCAGTCTCACGTATTTCGCATGTACTGAAGAAACACCACAATAGTTTAATGCAAAGTGAACACCTCAAAAACATCTTCGCTGAACCACCTAAAGCAGCATACCCTAAAGCTAGAAATATTCGAGATATACTATCATCATCATCTAAGACTGACTGCCCTGATGCCATCGGATGCAATCCTTGCCGAAAACCGCGATGCAAAGTATGCCCCTACATGTGCACATCGCAATAAGTTACTAGTACTGCTTCAAATTTTCGTTTAAAAATCAAAGGCGATTTCAACTGTGACACTAAAAACGTAATATATATCCTTGAATGCACGGTGTGCAAAAAACGGCACATCGGACAAACAGAAGGTCCTTTTAGATTGCGCTTTAACAATCATAAATCCCAGGCTAACACGTTGCCCAACCTGCCCATCTCAAGACACGTGCACCTCCCTGACCACTCATTCGATAAACTGAAAGTCACGTTACTTGAATCTGGATTTCGTTCAAATTACGATAGAGAAGCCCGTGAATCCTTCCTTATCTATAAGTTTGATACCGTCGGGTGTTGTTGGAATGAAAGTGTAGGAAACTTGAGTTGCCCCTTTTCATAGCCCGTCACTTGTTTCTCCTTTCTACTAGTACGGCACTAATCCCCCCCCCCTTTTTTTTTCCCTGTTTGCTTGGTAACATAGCACATATTGGGTGACCTTTTTGTTGTCACCTGACGATTGGTTATTGCACTTCATTTCTGTGCGTTTTTATGCTTTGTATTTGTAGACGATGTGTTTGCAAACGCCATCTATTTACACATATCAGCTGTCCTTTGTACAATTTACACGCATTTTGTTCGCTCATTTTTATCGTTTTTCCTTTAAACATATCTTCATTCGGTTGATATGCACATGTATATAAACTGTACTGACGCTATGCATTGTATTCAGATGAAGGCCGGACCCCGGCCGAAACGTCAATAAACCGCTTCATACGCGCGTCTACTTCACTGTGAATGTTTACCCGGATCCAGAATCGCTTTTTTCTGGTATACGTATATATATATATATGCATTGTAACGTTGTAGTGACGGTCAAGGACTCAGTGTAGCAAGACTGTGGATCGCGAAACTAACTTTTTTATTGGGCGAACATGTGTGCAAGTGTCACTCGCAGCACAACGATAGCGGCTTGTTTAAATCTGATCTGTGGGTCAAGCACGTCGGCTTTTATACATGCCTTTTCGAATGTTCCAGCGCAATCACTGGTGCCCGCATGCCTTCCACAATGTACCACACAATTCCTGTCGCATGTGCAATCTGAATACTCAAAGTTCGGCGAGAACATACTCACCAGATCGATCATGCTCTGCTCCATATTCAGCCTATATTTATGTGCACCGCAGGACGAAGGCCTCTTCCTGATATCTCCAATTACCCCTGTCTTACGCCAGCTGATTGTTACTTGCGCCTGCAAATTACCCAACTTTATCACCCTACCTAGTTTTATGCTGTCCTCGACTGCGCTTCCCTTCTCTTGGTGCCCGTTGTGTAACTAATGGTCCACCGGTTACCCATCCAACTCATTACATGACCTGTCAAGCTTTATTTTTTCTAATGTCAGAATATCAGCTATCCCCGATTGCTCTCTGATCCACACCGCTCTCTTCCTGTCTCTTAACGTTACGCCTAACATTTTTCGTTCCATCGCTCTTTGTGCTGCCCTTAACTTGTTCATGAACTTCTTTCTTCACCTCCAAGTTTCTGCCCCATATGTTAGCACCGGTAGAATGCAATGATTGTATACTTTTATTTTCAACGGCAGCTGTAAGCTCCCAGTCAGGATTTAGTTTTGCCTGCCGTATGCACCCCAACCCAATTTTATTCTTCTGTAAATTTCCTTCTGCTCATCATGAATCAAGAATAATATTCGATTAACTTCCATATTTTGCATGCGCGTCTTGCGCTGAGCGATAACGAAGTTAGCAGATGAAGTATAGTCCCCGAAAGTAGGATGAATATTTACTCGTCAGCCAAGAACAACCTCGAAGATGGCCAGGCCAATATTCAGTGACTCGGAGGCAGCATCAGCGCTGCGGCTTGGACAACACGAACAACTGGTATTCGAGATTAGAAAACTAAACCAAACCTTAACTGAGACAGCACATCAGCTGACATTTCAGTGGCTTCCAAGTCACTGCGGCGTCATAGGGAACGAGCACGCCGAACACGTTACATACTCCACCACTCATCCAAGCAAGCGCTTATTTATTTATTTATTTATTTATTTATTTATTTATTTATTTATTTATTTATTTATTTATTTATTTATTTATTTATTTATTTATTTATTTCACATACCCTCAAGCGCCAAGGCATTATAGAGGGGAGTGGGGTACATAGGAATAACAATACCAATGATTTCTACAGATTTATATATTGCAAGCGACATGTGCACTGGGCGTAATCCTTAAGAAATCAAATAACAAGAATACTATGATATTTAAATTATATAAACCTAGCGACACATGAACTGAACAAAAGAAAAAAATATGGCGCGACAGTGCTTGCGCAAATACAGTGCATGTGGCCACGTGCATGGGTAGCGGAAAAATGCCCTATAAACGCTCCCTAGGCAGGCGCGAAGGCGCCATCGACAAGATGCGGTTCAGACGAGACACGCAATCGAAGCGATTCCGAGCCTCCGCCACTATGGTAGCGCCATCTAGTTAAGGCGCCTGCAAAAGCATCGTGCCCGACATGTAATTTGCATATAGCAGTTGCATGCTGCATGTAAGTGTACCTGGTACTCTGGATGCCTCTTCGGTACACGTTATGGCGTCTCCTCGCAAGGCACGAACCGCTGCTGAAAAAGCCAATCGCAGAGCTACGTGCCCGGCTACCCCGCATCATCGGGCTTAGCAGGCTGCTGTGCAGAGAGCATTACAAGCCGCAGCTCGCGTTCGACGCCCGGCGGACAATTCCGATCGTTCTCGTCAAAAAGAGGCGAAGAGACTTTGCCGCAAAGACTCTGTTGTGCGCGGTGCCGAAATTGGAGCTACTCTTGAGCCGCTCCACCATTTACTCTGCGACTGTGCTGCGCGTGCCGCGCAGGCCTGTGACATTTGTTCTAGTTTTCTCTAGAAAACAGTCGCCCTTAGCGCTGTGTGTGAACAGTACCACAATGTTAGGACTATCAGTGTTGCCTATAGTCGTCACCTGGTGGCAAGCTTCAACATCACAATCCTCAAAGGTTACATCAATTGCATCTGCAAGTTTTCTTATGTATTTCTTGTGTATTTTCTTATGTTTTTCTTACGTATTTCTCATGTTTTCTAATGTATACATATGAATTATGTATTTCCAGTTATGACTATTAGGATGCGATGATGTAACTGGTTATTTGAACTATTAAAGAATGAGAAATATATGCGAACCGGTGGTTTTAATTTATTTAGTGCTGTATGTGCTTTCACTCGCACATACAGCATACGGCCAATGACAGTTTTTTTTTCTATTGCCGGACGTTACCATAGAAGAGCGAGCCCTTAACAGCTTCGCTGTAAAAGGGAAATGTTTGTTCATGGGGGGCCTCTCCAAATGGTTCTCGCTTTTTTAGTTATTTCCGTTTTCCTATATAATATCTACTAAGTCTCACTGGAGGCATCTGAATACACGTATTTGGGACAGCAGAAATTTTGGACCTTATGGCATGACTTATATAAGTATATTTTTTGTTGAATTGCTGGCACAGCAGGAAATTCTCTTCGACAGCGTGGATTGTGTTGTCATTGTAGTGCAGTGACTCCCTAGCCTTTGGGTTGTATACTATTCTTGTTGTCCAAACCTCCGGTGACTCTCAATGTAAGAGTTGTGCGCCTATGCACGCTATACAACTGCGGTAGTCTTACTAGGCCTTTTCGTGATCCCCGAAGACACTCACCATAAAATAAATGCTGACTATGTATGTGAAGTCAGTGCGCAAGAAGTATGTATTCAGCTATCTTACTGCACAATTGAGAAATCTACGCAGAATTGTCCTGGAACTGCCCAGACTTCATGAGTCTCATTGTGCTGTAACAGGAAGATATATATGCCGCTCAGCATTGCAATGGAGTACCTATTTTATAATATGGCTCACAGGATGGAAATACAGGCTGCAGAATAAAGAAGAAGACAGAACTTGCATCGTTTACCTCACCGAAAACCCCAGCTGCAATACTGTAAATATGATTTATATTTCGTCAAGCCTGCAAAGAAATCTTCAGGCAAAAAAACGAACGTCAGGGTACGCCTTTCTACGGAGGTAAAAAATAGTCTGGTGATCCCTCTATGCACCAAACGGAGCCAGGGTAATGTGCACCTTCGCGTATTTTCGGCATTGCAACGATACTATTGCGTCCCACTGATTTCTAGGATGAAGGCGGTATTTCGCGGGTCTACAAACTACGCGACTGTCAGTAAGCCATGGTCTAGTTCTATTGCGCTAATTAGGCTCTTCGTTTGCACTCTCTCTGCGTCGCTGGAATGGTGAAACCAGCAATGCGAATGCGAAGGATTCCGTCAATGCAGCTAAGTTAAGGCATGTCAAGAATGCTTAGGTGCGAAGCGCGCGCCCGCGCTTCGATGCTTCTCTCCATTTCAGAGACGGGCACAAGTACGTGGAACAAATTGCACCGTCTGGCATCTGTACGATACCTAAGCATACCAGAGCGATCTCACTATCATACCTGTTCATTCCACATGTATATGCCTTGCATCACTTGCTATACGGCGTGCCATTGCGTCTACGCTTCTCAAGTATGAGCGGTTGGCTTTCTTGTGAATTCAAAGCGGCGCCCATCCTACAACAAGTGCTACGATAGACTTGTGAGAACTGTAATGAGCACTGCTTTCACTGGGATTTAGCTGTTGCTTAGGTTATTGCGAAATTGCACAGTGAACACACTCTGCACAGATACGTACGTTTATTACTTGTGCTACCCGCCGGCATTTCAACCAATTTAACTTAGTCGCCGTTTCAGCTGCCCAATATTTAGTTAGGTCTTCGTCACATGAAATGTTTCTCTGGTTGCTGTCTCAACAGACTGCATAAATTCCACGCATACACCAATAAAATCCCACTTTGAAATTCGCACTCGTCTGCATCCTATTATGTCACTGTCAACATTTGCACTGCTCACTTTCTATGACGCTCTGGCATTGTACTCTTATTTGATGCATGATCATTTGTGGTATTTATTATGCAACGTTTGAGTATTTGCAGTAAATCCGCAGGACACACACACACAATCAGAAACCGGAACGTTTTCGGCATATTGCCAGCACTGTCACCACCTCCATATCCCACAGCAATGCACCCAGGCTGTAAAAAATGTGTTATTTTTTGTAGGGGAGGGTGGGGGGGGGGGGGAGGTCTCTAGCAGCGAAACGGCACCTAAAGTCCCATTGGTAGCGACGCCACGTCAAGAGTTCGCCTCGACGGAGCAGAGCGGCGGGTGAAAGGCTAAACCTACTGCCGTATATAGCGCGCCAGGTGTTGCATGAGAGGAGAGGGCATCGCTGCGACGCCACGTCACCCTCGCTATCGCGCTCGGAAGCCTGTGTTATCCGCGCATTCATTTGCCGAGCAAGCTCTCGTTCGTGTTTTAACTGCACCTCAGTACGGCCACATCTAAACGCGCCAAGCTTGTCAACGCGGTCGCTTGCCCGCGAGGAGTTCATAGCTCGAAGGGCCGCTCAGCGGCGTTCAATTGCACTTTCATTTATTTCGCATTCACAACTCATAAGAAGTCCCTAGGTGTCGTCGGATTTTTGTTTTGACAGTTCTACATTTTTTGTGGAGAGAACAGCTGCGAACATCGTCGTTACGTGATGTCGCTGTATCATTGAGTAATTCGGTTGCTCATGATGTTTCAAGCCCCTAACGCTCGCATATAGAACGGAAGCAAAAAGTTGACCTCACTGCCGTAAATGGCTAATGTCGATTAATGTTGTTCCAATTTTTGCATTCCGTGTCACTTGAACGTTGATTGCAGAGCTTAGATTGAAGAAATAGTTATTTTCCCCCTGGTTTATATATTAGTGTTAAATTTTTACTAGTTGACTTGTTCAATTATTTATTCACTTATATGTATTTTGCAGCATGTATAGCTTGTTTGTTTTTCATTAATTATTTATTTCTATCCAGGTGTATGAAAACATTCCTACATTTATTTTGATACATTTTGTACACCCAACCATTTTCTTCAATTGCTTTTTACTTTTTCTTGAACGCGTATGTGCACATTGTACTAAGCGTACTGTCGTACCCAGTGCATTGCTAATTCACTCAAACAATATGACGCTAGGTGGTCGCTATGTTGTTCGTGCCTTTATTTGCCCACGTAGTTACGTCTACTCTGTCGTTTCATTTGCCCATCTACTATGGAAAAGTAGGCGATGACAGCTGCCATCATTCACATATAAATAGAGAAATACAATAATTAATAATAATTATTTGTTTTATACAATATTTTCTGTGTACTATTCCTATCTGAATAAACTTGAATTTGAATTAAATAAATAAATGAGAAACTGCATTGGTGTAATGGCAGAGAGCGGGCTTTCACAAAGTAAGTAAGCCAAAGTGACGATGCCGATCGGCGTCATTGTTAGACGATAAAGAGCATCGTAGTGTGTGGCTTCAGATTTCGCCAGAAGTAACATTCATGTGACACCACGCAAAGGGACCTCGTGAAATTATGCATAAACACTGAATGAGGAGTTTTCGAGCCATGTAAGGAACTAAACCACGTTCTGGTCTGCTGTTACGTATACCAATGTAGCCTATAGATTAGGTTGGAGGAAATTCGTTTGTTTCTTAGCCTTGTGACACAACCTTCGACAATTTACTTGTATCTTGCTTTGTTTCGTTTTTGTTGTATACACCTGATAAGGATATTCGTTATTCCCAAATTACCCCAGACACTAGGCCTATAACTAAGTGACTCCTTCGCAAGGGTACCCCGGTTAAGCATACAGCCCCACTAAGGGCAGCCACCTTGACTTATACCACTTACACACAGGGAAAAGTAAAGTCCTTTTTAGGAAACCCCTTTTGTTACTCCGAACGAGCATTTGCAGAAAGGAGTTGCGCCGATGACACATGGTATCGCACTAACTTCTTTAGGTGGTTCCTCAGTTGAACGCGGGAAAAAGCGTTGTTTGGTTGTTTGTTAAAGAAACAAGAGAAAACATTTACAAAAAGCTGCGCATATAGAATATATTTAGTGATTGTAGAACCTAAAACCATTTTTTCCCCAAATTTGTTGATAATGCGCACATTCGGAGTTCAATATGGCGACACTAGCGACGTGGTGCGAGCGTTTGAGAATATAGCTAGAGTAAATCTTCACTATTCGGCAAATTGCATTACCGCTAAATATTATTACATTTTACAAGGTAAAAAAATATACTTACGGGGCACCGTAGTTATGTAACACGTTTTCACCTATTTCACCGTTTTCAACATCATCGAGACCACTTCTTGAAGGATGTGGTCGACAACGCTGCCCCGTCATGGATGTTTTTCGGAGGTATACCGTGCGCCATCTGTGTATAGTGTGGTGAAGAGTTTGTCGTTTCTTGTCTACAGGTTATTTGCGTTAAGTCCTACCTTCTATTGCTATTAAGTCGGCTGGCTGAGATTGGTGTATGAAAGGTGAAATAAAAGCGCTTGTGATTGATTGCACTACCGCGTTGTCGTTCCTTTGTCCCACGATCACGTTTGAGACCTCACAACGTGTACTGCAACCTTTTGTGTTGCGATAGAAATTATATAGACACTCCAGGGCGCATTTCTGCTTTCGTCGTCGCCGTGAGGTTCCGATAAAGTCCAAGGGTGATGAAATCGTCGCCGCGCGTCCAAGGGTGATGAAATCGTCGCCGCGTATGTGCGAGTAAAAGCGAGTAAAAAAGCGAGCCGCGTATGTGCGAGTATGCGAGTAAAAGCGTGAGAGGGTGCGTCAGCAATCGCGGCTCAATCCCGCGCACGCAAGGGAGGAGAGTAGGAAGGAAGCGCGCCGTCTTCCGTCGTGCGCAACGCTCCCGGGGGGGGGGGGGGGGGGGGGGTTAACTCTGGGTGGCCCAGGCGGCCACGCGCTCACTTGAAAGCAATCTGCGTCGGGGGAAACTGTCCGCCATGCGCTGCGTTTCCGCGGCTTCGTTCGCATTGATGCGAGAGGCCGCACACAGGCCAATTCGCTTGTTGCTGCGGCCGTGCTTCCTCGCGCAAGCGTTTTGACAACAATTTTCCACGGTCATCGAGTAATATGTGTTCACGTTTGCTTGTGTGCGCGTGACAGCATGTTTGGTAATTCAGTTAATATGTCTGTGTTTACATGCTTACACGGCCGATAAAACTACTATCCTTATTTTATATAGCTGTCCACTAAGTTACTGTCGCAATCGATGCTTCGCCTTCCGGGCCATATCGCGACTTTTTTTGATCATACATCGAAGCTTCTGTTTGTCTCGGGATTTTACACACAGACCAGCATTTGTCAATGTGCTTTTCTTTAGGCCACATTTTAGTGCTCAAACCAAGGCTAAACTTTCAGAATTATGAATCGGCAGAATTAGGTCAAGATTATTATTATTTTGTAATACATTGTTCCTTCTTCATTGAGCAGCGTGACAGCTCTTTATAGTTGTCAGCACTGGCCACTTTTTCTAGAGCATGGTAAGAACTAAATATGAAGAAAACTGCTCCTTACTTGACACTCCTATTCACAAATAGCTACCCTGCGGTTATTTATTGCAATGTGGAACAGACGATACATCCTTTTCTTCCATCTTGTCGCGGATTTACTGCGGCAAGAAAAATATTTTTGCAAATACCTTTTAGAAGACTTGGCCTGGACTTAACAAAACCTGCTATTCTGTCGTTCGGGGCGGCCACTTTGGGACTCTGCCAGAGGGATGCTTGCTTCGCTGTTCAAACATTTCTTACGGAATCTAAACGAATGCCCTGCTAAGTTCTATCTTTTCTGTACTTTTATATTAATTATTACTGATTCGATATGACTTTCCTGATTTTATTTTAGCATATTATTCTACGCTATTCAATGCTAATTCCATAGATATTCGAAAATTTATGGCCCATATTAATTTGGAATAATCTACCCATTTCTTGGCCAATCCTCCATCGGGGGTACGAGCCACACACGTGATAGGCAACAACAACAACAACATTAAAGTTCATCGTTGCGCCTGAGCATCTGTTGTCTTCTTTAACGTTACGAACAGGGCGCGTTTTGGTCGTAGCACAGCTCCCGTAAGTTAACGCGAGGGTCACTATAATGTTGGGAACTGGTCTTTAATTGATAATCATTACCGCATCAAAAAGTGTCGCAAGCTATTTGTATAAACAACGCGCGAACATTTGAGATACGTCGGCGGTCACTTGTGAATTCGAGGTTTTTATACCATGGGAACGATACGAACAATTTCGTGAGACATGCTTTGCTTTTAGGTCATTTGCGCGACTCTCTCCTAACATCACGTCCTTCGGTGTCGTGAAAAGGCAACCCTCCTTCAAGCGAGCTGTTGCCTTGAACGGGAGCGACTTAGCGAGCAAGACTTGAGACGTTTACTTTCTGGCTGCGCATACTCTCGACAAGCTAGGCTGATGCATGTGGAACCGTTTATGGTGCCTGTAGAAGCGCGAGAAATAAAGAATTTAAAAAGTGGTGAAGCCAACACAGTCCTTGTTCGCTCTTTCGGACACGACGCCGTGTGGTAACAGCTGGTGAAGACATGTGAACAAAAGCCAGTAGCATCCTCGCATATGCGGCGGCGGTGTTTGTGTGTTGTCGGAACGTGTAAAGCACCAACGGTGCGTGAGATTGCTCCTTCTCTCTTTTACGAGCATTTCGGGAAAGAAGGGGGCGGGCTGCTAGTTCGTGTGGTCGTCTAGCACGGTAAGATGGCGTCTGGGTCAGCTGCTGAAACCACCGTTTTTCTGCACTTCCGTATATTAGGATATATACAAAGGAAGTATTTCTTCGGATCCGGTGTTTAATAAATGAAAAGAAGTGCAGGCGCATGTAGAAAGCAAAAGCATTTAACTTCGACCTTTCCGCCGGGGTCCGGCCTTCATCAAAAGTCATATCATGGGTCACAAATCTATATATATATATATATATATATATATATATATATATATATATATATTCTTTGAAGCGACAACGCACACCTAAATCGATATGGTGGCATTCAGTATGTCGGAACGGTGTGCACGGTATTCAAAATATGTTGTAAGTTACAGCAGGAGAATAAGTCAAAATTATTCAATTATTCACTGGCAACTCCACGGGCTGCGAAATATAAGAAATACGATAAGGTACTTTATAGCGTGACAGGTTTCCATATTACCCCACATACATTTAAAATAGTGTTATCTAATCGTTCAACATGCCCCCAGTTCAAGAACGCTCTAATTTGTAGACCTGTCAAAGATAGAACAACATTCAAACGGGGCTCGGAAGCACATTATATATGAAGGACACGTTTGAAAAACGATGCTCCCCACTTAGGCCTACACTAAAAGTTGTTACAAGATGAGGCTAGAATGAAAGATGTCATCCCATATTTTCTGTGAAGTTTTTGGGTACGAAGATGTCAGATATTGTGTCAGGTAAAACATAAAGTTGAGTGGCTTACATGCTTTTGATTTTGTGGACCGATGTTGCAACTGAGAAAATAGAAACGATCAGAGCGCACTGTGTCACCACTTCTTGGAAATCTTCAGGCTGTCCTTAGTTTTAAGATGCAATGAGCGTGCAAACACTTAAAGGAAAAATATGTGGACGGCGCGTGCGCATAATCTAGAACTGTAGGCTATAGTTCTAAATCCAGCATCTTACCGTTCCCATTTTCCATTGCGCAAGCGTCTATTCACTGTTATCCTGCTAATTCACATTCATTAACGAAGGTCCCAAAATGTTACTAACGTTTTTTTCATTCCCGGTCGTCCCTGATCATGTGCTATAAGGCACCAGATGCAGCGCTATTTCGGACGATAAGCAGCGCAAACTAACATGACAAGAAAGAAATGGCTTGTGCTATTTTGCTTTCGAAACACCGCGTAGAAACTAGACGAAGTTCAAGTTTTCTTGATACCACGGCCCTTGATGCAAGGTACCGTTTCTCAGGTAAATGAAAGTGATCCACCGTGCACACAACTCCATTCATGTATAATTACTCAAAACGCACGAAAGTCTTTCACTTTACTACATGTACCCTAATGCTCCGCTTTAAATAAAACCACGGTTTGCGTTGATGGTGCAGTGCGCCGGGGTATATGACGTCTGACCTTCTTACCCGACTAAAAAAAAAAAAATAGCCGCAGTTTCGCCTGAAACCCGAATCATCGATTGCGATGGAAAATTAGTAGACAGCTGTACGTAGTAAGAATAATAGTTTTGTCGGCGGTTTAAACTTGGAAATATTCGCTTGCAAACTAAATTAACAAGCATGGTGTTAGCGCGCACTGGCAAACATGAATTCATCACACTCCATGACAGTACTTTCGCAAGGGCGGCTGCAGCAGCGAGCGCTTGTTGCGGCGCGGTTGGGTGCCGAAACCGGACGGAGAACGGCAAAAAGTTATTTTGCATCCCAGCGGGGCAAACAGAACCTAACCAGAAGAAAAGTGTGGTTGCACAGAATTGGACGGCAAGACTTTGAACCGTCGGCCACTGCACGACTATGCGAGGTAGGTAACACGACATAAAGGCGCAAGAAAAAGCACACGCGTGCATGTGCCGAGCTGCGATAGTATTTCATTCGTGCGCGCTGATTCTGATGGACTGCATTTGTAGAGATTATTCATTTTAGTGCATTATGAAACCGCTGACCTAGGTCATGCAGTACCAGCGTAGCATGCAAGTAAATAGAGCGACGGAAGCGCATTAACTCGCTGACAAATATCCGCATTGTTCCGCATGCGATAAAAATTTGTCCGCCGCCGCGGTATAGTAGTTACTGTGGTTACGGTGCTCGACTGCTGACCGGTCGCATTTGCAACACGAACAAGTTTGAGGATCCGCCATGACACGATCGATAACGCCGCTTTGGGATGTCACGACAGTTGCGCTGACTCGTAGCACAGAATAGCAAAACAGACGCAAGTGGTCGGGCAATCGCCGCACACGCTGACAAGAAGACTGTTAGCGCACTCGTTTCCACTAAATTTTAGTGTCTGCACACGTGCGCACGATGTTTACCTTCAGTGAAGATCGCACGTTTCAGCGACGCCATGTCGAATTTTTGTCGGTCTGTACAGCTGCCAGCCTTCTTTTTTGCATGCATTCTTCGACCGAAGTAACCATTATATCTACACAGCACACATACGAGCAAGAAAGCCGCAGAGCAGACGGATTAAGCGCTTGCAGTCACCAAGCTACGGCTAGTACAGCGACCAAGGCTAGCGCGGATAAACTCGCCTCGCGTTGTGTTCGGTTCCGGCTTGTTGTTTACCGTCAAGGGCTTCGACTACTTTGTGAAATGAAATCGAATCAACACGCCTCCGTTTTTATTAATTATATGCAGCTAATTCAGGTTGCAAAATGCAATGTAATACGAGCGTGAACGAACGAGATGTAAACATGCCGAATCGAGGCGATGAAACGTTCTTTTCGCTCTCTTGTGTGCTTTTCTTTCTGTGTTCATTTGAAATTAAAGGTACAGTTTTAGCATTTTGGGCCCTTCTATCGGTCTTCATTATTGTCAGGCATCAGTAGCATTTATTTCCTATCATGTGCAGGTATTTTTCCACCTGCTGAATGCCGCGCTTTAACCGGGCCTCGTCTGCTACAGGAACTTTCTAGGGGGCGCGCGCGCCAGATGTCGCTACCTTAAAAATTATGGAGGAACGTTACGACGCCCCTCCTTCCCATGCTGCCTCCACCGCTGCGCGCACGAGATGTAGCCGCGATCGGCGGTTCCTTATGCGCGCGGTCCAGAAATGCCCAGTTGCTGTGGGAGAACAACGCTGTCCTCCCACTCCCTCCCTGCCATCCCCCCACTGCCTTTCGCACAACGGAAGACGACGCGTTTCCTATCAATTTCCCTCTCTTACGTGGGCGAGATTGAGGCGCGATCACGGCTGACCCTCGCACGCTTTCACTCGCACATACAGGACACGACGCGCAGAGACGATTTTATCGCCCTTGGACTTTATACGGAACCTCACGGCGCCGGCGACGGCAGAAATTCACCTGGAGTGTCCAAATCTTTGCTATCGCGATGAAATGCAAAGTCTAAGCACCGAAGATTACGATACTTCCTAATGAAAAATCGTAGCGCAGCTGTATACGCGTTTTCATTTCGCAGTTATTGTGGCGTCGCACCGATCACTGCATCCACTGGCAGAGCGACGACGCATGGGCTATGTATAGACCGGCCACACAGTTGCCGCTTTCCGCTAACTGCAGATTATGCAACCGTAATCTTTACCGGGAAACGCTTCCGGCGAACGCTATGCACGAAGGTGAGCTTTCTGGTTGTTTTTGTAGGGAGAGCTACATTGTCCCCATTCTCGCAGTTTCGCTGTGGACGGTGGCCTCACCGCGAGCTGCTCCGTTGCCTAACAACCGCCGCAGCTAGCAGGGCCGCTCGCCACGCCATCTGGCATGACGTCAGAGTAGGAGCCGGTGAAACCGCGCGCTGAGCCGTTGCCTAGCAACCGCCGGCGTTGCATCGCCGGAGGAGCCGGTGTTCCATCGTATACGAGTATTTAGAAGGGGCGGCTCGGTGGGATTCGTCGGCAGATATGGAAAGTGAGTCGGAGAGACTGAAAGAAGCCAGGCTTCGTCGTCGGAACGAATCCAAGAGGAGGCAGCGAGACGAGGAGATTGAGGAAGAACCAGCCGCACGCCTCGAGAAGCATCGTAAGTACGATGTGGCCAGGCGAGTGCATTCAGATGAGGATGGTTCGTCGTCTAGGTCGGCATCTCGTGCCAGGGCCGCGGATCAACGACAGAATGAAACACCAGTTTAAACAATAACCTCAACCGTACCTCTCGCTACGCACACCCAGGCTTAACTGAGTTAAACCTCAGCCAATTTTTCTTTCTTTCCCGTGCATGGCTGGTGCCACCGCTGCTGCGGATGCACGGGCGTGAGCCCCATGTAGTGGTGCTTCCAGGTGGCTTCCTCCGCTTTCCCCCTCAAGCTTCCGCTGCACCCTCCTCAGCCGCGGTCCTCCTCGCGCTCGCTACACTCCCGCCCTATTGCATTTGCCACTGCGCTCCGAGTTCGCTCTTTCATCTTTCGCTGTGCTTATTCGCTCGGTTACGCCGCCGAGGCACGCCGACGCTCAACTCAGGAACGAGCTCTTAAGAGCTATGCTCCAGAACATGTATAGAATACGTGATTAAATCAAGCAGGCTGGGTGACCATTTATCAACGTCAGGTTTCAAAGGGGATGCAAATAAATCGTCGTCATCATCGAAGAGCGAAAAAAGGTGTCCCGGGGCCGTTCGCGCCTCATACGCAACTTGTTTCGACGGTGGCAATACGTGGTTCGCTATATTGATTCAATGCTAAGCGCATCACCGTATAAAGTCATCGTGAAATGGATTCTGGCAGATTCGACGGTGGCAATACGTGGTTCGCTATATTGATTAAATGCTTAGCGCATCACCGTATAAAGTCATCGTGAAATGGATTCTGGCAGATTTTGTTTTGTCATGGAAGAGCGACACAGACACTTTGGCTAAAGCTGGCGCCAAAAATGTTCACTGAAGATCAGGACATATTTGCTGGTATACTTTATCCAAGTTGGCTTGAAAGACCTTCATTGAAGAGCGGCACGTAGCCGGTGGCGCATGCGCAGTAACCCACGCCGGCGTCAGAGGCTTATTGAAAAGTGGCACGTACCCAGTTACCCCACGTTTTAGTAAAATAACTTCAGGGATCACTGGCACTTATCCAGTGACACTCTCCTAGTTACTCAAGTTGGCATAAAAGGTATTCAATGAAGAGCGGCACATAGCCAGTGACAAATACCCAGGAACACAAGTAGCCTGAAAGTTTTATTGCGATAGAAATTATATGGACACTCGAGGTGAATTTGTGCCGTCGGCGTCGTCGTCGCCGTGAGGTTCCGTATAAAGTCCACGAGCAATAAAATCGTCGCCGCGTGCCGGTGGCTCTATGTGCGAATGAAAGTATGCGACGGTCAGCCAGCAATCGCGGCTCGTGCACACAAGGGTGGGAAGCGGGAAGGAAGCGCGCAGTTTTCCAGTCACACGCAACGCTCTGGAGGGAGGGTAGGAAGGTGCAGGGGCCGCACTGACTGTTGTAGTAGATTAGTTGTAGATTTATTTGAGAAAAATCAGTAGAAATCACTTGATTAGTAATTTCAATTTTTGCACTCAATTTATGAGCCCATGAATTTAGCGCTTCTATTAGTACTCTGTTGTAGTATTGTAGCTCCTAAGAAATAGTACAACAAAATGCCCCGAGATTCTTGGCGATACCTTTGAAAAACCCAGGGATCCAGAAAGCCATTGTCATGCATGAATTTAGAAAAGGTGAAGCCCTCCGATGGCCTATTCAAAGGCGTCACATGGTATAGTTAGGACCTGGAAGCTTTAGAGTATAGTATCTTCCAGACAGGGGTAATTGGAGATCGCTGGGAGAGGCCTCCGTGCTGCAGTGGACATAAAAATATATTGATCATGATGATGATGATCCAGAAATAAGAAAACATGAGTCCCTTATAGGTTACGCAAATAAACTTTATTGCGCGTGAACAGGCAACTTCAAAATGGCCATGTATATGACTAGATATGCTGTGAAATTCCACAAGCGGCTGTGCCAGCAAAGCCGCATTAAATGCACTCATGCTTATCGTTGTGCCAGTCGTCCATTTTACTTATCAGTGGCCTGTCAATGTTGAAGCTGTGACATGTTGTGACAAGACGTCATCAGGCGTTTCGTGTGGAGAAGGCCACAGGTAGTCTCCGTGTTAAGCTGGGAATAAAGCACTACAGTAACAATTCTGAAGTTTTGCATGTCCAAACGACGATATCATTACAAGGCATGCCGTAGTGGGGCACTCCGGGTTAATTTAGACCACCTGCGGTTCTTTAACGTGCACCAAATGCACGGTACACAAGCGTTTTTGCATTTGCCCCCACCGAAATGCGGCCACCGCGCCCTAGATATGGTTTCGAAATCACGCACTTTGCAGCGCAACGCCAAATCCACTTAGTAACCACGGCGAGTGAATCACTAAATTATTAGTACTAACATATCGAGAACTGAAGACATACAGATATTACTTACCTGGTGAGCTCGTAATGAAGCACGCACGCTGAACTTGATACGAAGCAATGGGTGACGTGATCTGCCACATGCGGTATGTACTCCAGTACACAAGCAGCAACCGACAACTTGACTGCACTATTCACAACTAGTAAGTGGGGTCCTATTCACCTGTAGAACCGAGTAGGCGCTCTAAGCGCCGCATGAAAAGAGTCATTGGTTGTGGTTCGATAGTTTTGGTTTCATTGTTGTGGTTTCATAGTTGTGGGGTACGCTAGTGCACCCACTTTCACAAATTCACCGCCACACCACTTCGCCACTTTGCTCAAAGACAGAGGTAGCGCCACGTTTGAGAGTCTGGAAACGCAAGAATGTATGTTAACCTCGGAGCCAACCGTGTTTTTTTTCTTCGTTCGCTAGGTGGCATCACATTAATATAAACTCTGCACTGAAAAAGTAGCAGCCTTTGCTTTCGTTTCAGTAGAAAAGCAAGACAATCAGTAGATTCAAGCGCTTTATCACTGAATCATAAGAAAATTTATAAAATCAGTAGCTCTACCGATAAATCAGCAGCCGTGGAACCACTGGCCGCGCGATCTGAGGCCGCGCGATCCCGCCGGTATGAAAGGCTCCGGAGGGAGGGGGGGGGGGGGGAGCGTTCTGCGCCGCGAGCACCTTCCCGCGCGGCTGTAACATTTGATAAAGTGCATGTAGATCATCATTCGATGCAAAAAAGCGATGTCATCCGCATAAACGTATACATGAATGTTTTGGAGCAGCGGGATGGAGCTTAAAAATATAATAAATAAAACAGGAGATAGTACTGACCCTTGTGGTATTCACCTCTTCGGCTTATACCTAGACTATGAACATCCGTTTTGAATACAGTAGAATTCTTTTTCCCTTAAAAATTCTGAAAGCCACGCCGTGATGTATTTCGGAAATTTGTAATTCTCTAATTGCTTTATCAGTATGCCATGTTCCACGGAATCATAAGCTTTTGCTAGATCTAGGGTCACTAATGCTGAATATTCTCTTCGGCGACGAGCAAGTTGTATGCGACTCTCTAAGTCTACGTGTGCACACCAAATCGAGAACCCATATCTAAAACCAATTTGACAGGGTCTAAGTAATAAGTTTTCAAAAATATTGGTGGTAATTCGACAATTCAAAATTCGTTCTATTAGTTTAACTAAAGTTGATGTGAGGGAAGTTGTTCTGATATTATCTAAATCACATCGACCTCTCTGTTTTTTAAGTATCGCAATTACCTTAGCAAGTTTCCATTCTGAAGATACCCATGCATTTTTTGAAAAGTAATTTACCATATTCAAAATTTCTTGTGGGGACAATTCAGACAAAAGTTTTGTCACGGCTGCGGTTACTCCATCTGGTCCTGGCGCTGAAGAAGGCAGATAGCGAACAACAACTGCCAGTTCTTGTAATTGACTTCCCTAAATTCCTCTAGTGGTAATGGTTTCACTATGTACGGTGGAATGATTGAAGTGAACCTGTCTTCCAGTCCTTTTCCGATATTTTCTAATAAAAAATCGGACAATTCACGCGGCGAAAGCACGAAAGATTCAATATTTTATGCAACTGGAATCATTTTTTGAGAGCGCAAAAATCTAAAAAGGGTTTTTTGTTTTTTGATTTAGACAGAAAATTGAATTTATTCATATAATCATCTTTGGCTTTAGCTATCGTACGCTTGAAAGATGCAGCAACAAATTAGTAATCACTCCAATTTTTTGGACATTGATTACAAAGAAGTTGCTTCCAGGCAGCTTTTTGTTTTCAGTGGTCCCTCGTGCAATCTGACTTCCACCACGGACTTAATGGTTTATCTGTGTTGCAGGTTAAATTAACTGTTGGATTCTTCGCGGAAAGCTTTAAAACTGCACAGAGGCTCAGAGCCCTAACATCTTCTTGCATATCCGTACGTGAATGCATCGTAGACTTCAAGTCTTTTTGAAGTTTGTCATAGTTTACAAATGGGTCATTTGTCCTTCAAAGAAAAATCACAGGGAAATCAATTTGAAAAGAAATGGGAGGTGGTCGCTCTTCGTAGCACAGTCTGTAGTATTCCACGATGATATAGCTAAAGATGAGCTGGAGAAAGTGAGATCTATAGCCGATTGAGACTGTCCGCGAAGAACGGCAGTAACTTTTGAATTTGAACAAGATATATTATTATCAAGAGTCCATTCTCACAGGCGTTTTCCATCTGAATCAGTTTGGAAACCCCAAGACACATGTTCTGAATCAAAGTCACCAGCGAATACTGTCTTTTCTGCAGGAAGCTAATACGGTGTCTAGAGAAAATGTATCCTTCACTCCTGCTGGGAAATATAAATAAACTAAGGTAAAAGGGGAGCAGTCTGGGAGTGAAATGTCTAATGCTAAAATTTCATATTCGGTAGACATTCTTTATTACCAAATCGTTGCTATGTGACTAAATGTAGTTGAAACCAAAAAAGCAACGCCACCACCTCTGGCAGGCCAATCCAAACGAAACAGTCGACAATATTTTAGGGAATATTTTTGACCATTTGAAAGCCAGGATTCTTGTAAGATAATTATGTCTGGGGAAAATTGAGAAGAAATATACGATAGATCTGTAGTAGCAGAAACAATTGAACGACCATTCCTCTGTAAGAAGAGAAGAGAGAAAAAAAAGGTGAAGGAAAGACAGGGAGGTTAACCAGACATTATCTCCGGTTGGCTACCCTGTACCGGGGGAGGGGTAAAGGGATTCGACAGGAGAGAGAGAGAAAAAATAAGTACAAAAAAGGGGAAAAAAAGGAAAGAAAAAAAAATCACACACACACACACAACTGAACTGTTTCTGTGGGCATTGTCAGTCTGCGAAGGCGTTCTAGTGTTGAATAGTGTCAACGTCCCATCCTACGTCACACAGTGTACAGTCACAATTTGTCACTGAGTTCGGTGTCTTTTAAATAACGCAGCAGTGCCTTCAAGGTGGCTCGCGCTGTTTTTCGTGTAGGCCAGTTTACAAGGATGTTGATTTGCGTTATTAAGCGTTTGTCCAGTTGACCTATCGTGGCTGAGAGAGCTGCTCTCTGCGGGTTAAAACGAGGGCACTCACAAAGAAGGTTTGCGATATTTTCGTTGCATCGGAAGAGCGTTCTAATCACAGTCGGTCAGATAGGCCGGTGGCTCGTAAGAAGCGCAGAAGCGCCTGCACGGCCTTCTTCTGTGACGTTGGGTCCAGTCTGTGGTGGAGAATTTTTTCTTCCGACAGAGGCCGGTCGTCCAATTGGTTGAACGTGTTGGTAAGAAAATGTCTTTGCGCACTGTACTGCGGGCAGTCGCACAAAATATGTACAATTGATTCTTCATTGCCGCAGTGGTCACAGGCTGCGCTGTCGGCCATTCCTATGCGGAACGCATAGGCGTTGGTAAACGCAACGCCCAACCATAATCTGCACAAAAGTGTTGCGTCTCCTCGGCGAAGCCTTGATGGTACTCGAAGGCTTAGGGTTGGGTCCAGAGAGTATAAGCGAGCATGCATGAGGTGCGATTCATTCCATTGTGACCTTGTGCGTTGGCGGGCGATCACGCGGAGCTTCCGTGCAGCGTCAGTCCTAGAAAGTGGAATGGGTCGTTTGTGATCTTCTTTATGAGCTGTGCGGGCAGCTTGATCGGCCCGTTCATTGCCGATAATTCCACAGTGACTTGGAAGCCACTGAAAAGTTATTTCTTGCCCTATCTCAGTCAGATTTTGTATTGCCTCGGCAATCTCAAAGACCAGCTGCTCGTGTGGACCGCGGCGTAAAGGTGATAGTAGAGGCTGCAGAGCCGCCTTTGAGTCGGAGAAAATTGTCCAATTGTGTGTCACTTGATCACTAATGAATTGCAGCGCGGCACAAAGTGCTGCGAGCTCTGCTGCCGTCGATGTTGTGACGTGAGACGTCTTGAATTTAATAGTTGTGCCCATCGTTGGTATCACCACTGCCGCGGTAGAGCTGTTCGGCAGGACGGAGCCGTCGGTGTATATATGGGCAGAGTCTTGGTACTTCTCGTACAACAGAAGTAAGTAGATTCTTAGAGAGCCTATGGTGAAGATAGAACGGTAGCGGAAACCGCCTGATCCAAAATACTCTCAAGAAGTCCTTCTTGGAGAGGTTCACTTTTTCATATTTTTGAGTTTTTGACTTTGAAGAAATTTTGTGGGGAGGAGATCGTGCGCGTTTTAGACTTTTGTGTTCCATGTCTACATCCTGGCAGTCTTCATAATCTTCCATTAGGGGTTCCGGTTCCGTCTGTTCTACATGAGTAGAAGGTGAACGAGGGCCTCGCTCGGCCCTCGTTCGATCGGCCCTCGTGGCCACCACTGCCCGTTCGCTCGTGTCTTCTTCCTCCTTTTCCTCTGGCACCAACCCTCGTGCTCTGTTATTTGCCGCGTCGTGTCGTATATGTAGTTGCCATCGTCGTCGTCTTTCACCGCACCGTTCATCCCCATTTTGGTGAGATCGCTTGCCTTCTGGGGGTGAGTAATGAATGCGTACATATTTAATATGTCAAATGCACTAGTCCCACGCTGCGCAGTCACCGCGAACCTTTTGTATTCACAAAACAGGCGCCACAATGCGTCAAAGAAGTGACACACATACCCACATTTTTTATAGGCTTGTGACTTTGCTCTTACTGGCGCCTTAAACCCCAGCATTTGCCGTATTCTGTTTCGATATATGTACTTATTGCTTCCCATATACGACACAATGAAGGAGTTCGGCAATAAGACACGAAAATGAACATCACGTCGAACTTAGCACAGACAAAACTAGGACATACAGTGGCTAATAACTCTTCAGTGTCATCACATAATGTCTGTGTATGTATTCAGCTGTTGGCACGTTCATCGCCGAAGTTCATTGCGCATTTTACATCGATGCTCTCTATGGCTAGGGTTCTATTTGTTTTTAGTGCCCGTCAACGTATCTGCGTGTGCAAAAACTCAGCTCCCAAATTTGATGCAAAATCGCTTCATTCGATACAAAAGCTCATACGTCTTATCCATTGGTTGTGCATTTTCAATACAGTAGGTATAAATAGGCACAATTTCCGAAATATCAAGTAGATAATAAGGGTTTCTCAAAAATTTTCCGCTGTGCGACCAGCGTCGGCCATGGGTACGTTCACACCGCCCTTCCTTTGTGTTCGTTACCTATATTCCTTCGCCCTTGCAGCGTGGTGGTCCCGTCGCGCGTGTGTGCTTTCCGCCGGGTGGCGGTCCCGTCGAGCGTGTCTAGTTTTCTCGGGCTCCCCGAGGGGGCAGTAGTTTTCCGCGCGAAAGTATGCCGCCGACCAAGACCGCCCAACAAAATAAAAGTGTGTGTGCCTGTTTCTTTCTTCGGGATGACCGCCGTCGCAGCTCAATTAAGAGAAGTAAAATTGGCTCATACCTTTCATATAAATTCTGTGTCACAGCTATGTCGTGTGACAAACTGCTTCGCTGGTAATCCACTTGCACAGCAGTGGAATGGCACGGTTTTTTTTTTTTTTTTTTGTCAAGGAACACTGTTTCATCTTGCCGGCTCACAATAGCCGCCGTAGGCCGTTCGTGGGGTCCGCGTAAGTTTAAACGAATCGAAAGAGGAGTATCTGGCATCTGTGAAGCAAACAAGTGCAAGTGTATAGCCATTGTCACGCCATCGTCGTTATGTGGTTGTCATTCCGTTTTCGTAATACTTCCCTTGTCCTGCCATCGTTGCCGTCCTGCCGTTCTCGTCATGCTATAGTGGTCGCGCTCTCTTCGTTGTCACGCTGAGATTGCGTCTATAAAAACAGATTAAAATTTCATTGAAATCATATGAGTAGAATTTTACTAATTTGGCTTCTATTGTCGGCGAAGCTAATTGGTTAGCTTGACAATCATCTTAAATGGTTGCTTCAATAACCAGCTTTGTAAGACCATCGTGTTACCTGTGAGAGTCACCATAGTGAAGTCGACAATTTTTTTTTTCACAACCCGCACAGCAGTGGGAGTTTTGTGGTTTATTAGAAAGTAATATTCATGACAGTTTAAAGTTTCTACCTTCAAATATGTATTAAAAATTTTGAAATACCATTCTCAAAAGAAACGGTAGGTTCGCTTCAGCTTCTGAGTTAGTACCTAAATTATCACCAATTCTAAGTGAAAAAAGGAGAAGGAGAAAGGGAAACAGACGTACACTGGACATGTAGGGCAGTTATATAAAGACCGACCCATACTGCATATTTATACAGAGTACGCGCGTGCAAAGGCTAGGCTGAAGACACGCCAAAATTTAGTTTTGTTTGCATCAGCGTTTTCCGGTCATTATTACTTTCCTGCATGCGTAAAAGAGACAATAGACTTCTGCGACATTGGAATACTACATGCTAATTTAGAACGACGCTGTTTCTCTCCGGGCACTAGCGCAACCAATTTTAGTTGGCTTTCATTAAAGCACAGACAATAAATCTTTACAAATAAATTACTACGCTCTTAAAGTGTTGCCCACATAGTATGTTATAGAGCACTTGAATAATAAAGCTTCAGTAAATTCCGTACTTCACCCGCACGCTTAAGCTTCCCATGCACATCAGTTCATCAGTCCATAATGTACGGCTCATTATCACTAGATTTGGTCTCGTTGGCAGTTATATTGCTTGCAGAACAGCGAGATCAATTCTGCGCATTCCGTAAAACAAACTTATGACGTTCCGCACTGCTTGCATGCGTAATTTACTGTAGACTTTCTAACCATCCGCACTCTTTGAACTTCTCGTACGCAATAACCTAAACTACCTGAAATTATCACTAAATATAAACAAGAATATTTCATAGTACTCGCTTTTATCTTCGTAAACTTAGTGTTTTAGATAATACTTGTACAGAAAATAAAGGAAATAATATCGATGAGCCGAGGCAAATAATATATTTACCTACGAAGACGATTTATTGAAAAAGACACGTGGCGAATGAAAGGTCTTGAAGATAATTGAGCGAGCCGCCCCTACTCTGATCCTCTTATGTGTCGCGGACTGTAATCCAGTTCACTTGATTGAACTTTCTATGGAAAGCGACACGACTCTGAGAAAGGACGCTTAGGTAAACTGTGCGACGTTCTTAGTCAAGCTACGTGCTATATCCTCAAGTCATTAGCCGTTTTAAGGTGGGGCCACCCTTGAAAGATTAATCGTGCGCCGCGGAATCACGTGTTACTCTCCGTGGTATCGTGTCACTACAATTTCATCAGTGGCGTCAGAATCGGTGAAATGAGATCACCGAATCTCGATAGGAATCACGGTGTTAGGGCCTCCCGCCCTTGCTAAAAGGGGTTGTTCTGCAACAGAGTTATGCAGCTAACTTCTTGATTCTTTGTTTTTTTCTTTGTTACATTAACGCCAATTTTCTTATAGCTTGCGCAGGAAGACACATGACCATGTCGCTAAATCACTTTAACCGTATCGTACCGATGAAGACGTGCCCTAATGATAATTTAATGGTAATGACTAGCTTACTACAAGATGCAGGTATACATCTATATTAAAACATAAAGTACAAATTGCTTATTTCTGCTTCTAATATTTGAGTAGTCATATCTTCAGAGATGCTAAAATGGATTCTATCAACACAGTCAACCTAGCTACTGTCTTAGAAAATGTTCATGATCAACCTGCTGCTATGCCCATTGAAATAGTGCCGAAAAATAGATAATGTCCACATGTAATCAAAAAGCGGCAACAAAACAGCTTCCATAGTGCAATTCTGCGCCTAACCTATTGAAACAACGTGTGATTCGCTTTCATTGTATATTATATAACAACAAACTAACTATATGTATGATAGTAAGGGTACATTGATATGGAATCCACAGTGCGACAAACAAAATAATCGGAACAAAAACGCGAACATTTATCTTGACTAGATTAAAAATTGCGTTACAACAGTTTATCTTCAGGTGACTTCTAAAAGAAATTGGCATCAGTGACACTAAGAGTGAGAATGCACAGTTAATGTATGAGTATCACTGAGCTTTTACCTATTTGCTTCATACATAAGAAATGTGGGGAGTGAAGGTGGATTATTACAAAGTTGTATCAGTGCTCTAGAATTCGGCAAAGTTTCATAGCATTCAGGTATATATCTCAAACATATACGACGAAATACACTGGCGTTCCAGTTAGTAATCATCGAGAGGATTCCTTGCGTGCTATTGGAATATGCAAATGGAGATGTTATTATATATTTAGCGACTTTTCTATTGCTTTTGCGCTACCTCGTGCTTGTGCTAATATTCAGACTTGCGCAAGAAAATCATAAATTCAAGAGTTTGACACACCAAAACCACAATATAATAAGGAAGGCCGTAATGGGGGAATTCGGGAAAAACTTGGCCACCTGGGGTTCTTTAACGTGCACTTAAAACTCAACCCATGAGCATTTTCATATATATGCCCCTATCAAAATACAGGTACCTAGAGCTAAGCAGTGCAACGCCATAGCCTGTGGGCTGCCATGGCGGCTGTTTTAGAACACGTGTGCAAGACTTCGTTATCATCTTGCTCAATTTTTGTTGTTTAGAATGCCTGCCGTTAAGCTACGCTTAGAAAGTAAAGCTGTAGAACCTTGGTAATTACATAAGCAAAATTTGGCATATATCGTTGAAAATACGCGTATATAGCTTTTTAAAGTATACCACCTTGGAATATTGTATTAAGTGGTAATTATGCAATTGCGAATTGTGTTAAGTAAGTCACCTTGTGGCCGATATCGCGGAATTGCGATAACTGACACAAGAGAGATTTGAAACATCTGTTGAAAGTTTCAAAGGAGTATACACAACAGCAAAACGGATATTAAATTGGTCAAATCCAGCATGTCGATTAAAATTCGAAACATAAAGCATGCCCTATGCCATGACCAAACATTTTTACAATTCTTTTTTCAAGAATGCGTGTTAAACTTTACATAGTACACCTCAAGGGTGTAAACAATTAGGGGTCATTAATTACTAAAGTGATTTTTCTGTTGCAGAGCAAAACGTGTATGAGTATTCATGCAGCCTAATTGTGGTTTTCTGATATGTGAGCAGGGGCGCTATCACGTAAAATGATACCAAACTCCTGACGTCAAATATACGTAACCACCGACGCAAGCATCGGGCGGTGGCCCGCAGCGTTGTCTGAACAAGCCAATCAAATAATCTCCTCGTTTATAGGTGGTCACTTTTGTTCGCTTTCAAAACCAATAGCACTCAGCGGTTTTTCTTGTCTAATTCGCTGGCACGAGGCGAAGAGCATGCTCTAGTGGAGCGGGTTTCGATGGTGCCGAGCCCGCACAGTGAAAATAGATCACCACATGAAGAGGGTGGTGCCGGCTTCTCCGATTGGTCCGCTTCGCCTTACTTAGCTCGGGGTGGCTGGTCGAAAATCGTGGAGGCATGCAAAAGAAGGATAAGACTGCCGCTAAAACGGATCCTCAGCAGGGAAGAGTGCGCAGAGCGATGTCGTATGCATGCTGAAAGGCGTCGATAACATTTTACTGCCACGCAAAAAGTTTATCATGCGCAAATAAATACATGCTCACCAGCAGGTGCGAGTAGCGAGGGCCTGAGCGATCGGCGGGCAGCCATCTTCTATTCTTTTCGGAACGGGGCAGTCTGTGGCTATTCAGAAAATTTTTCAGTTTTGTTCGGCATAATGATGCATTCTTTTCGCGTACACGTCACTTTGACGTGCTGAATTTTCGCGGCATCGTGTGGTCGCGTGACAGACAGGCGAAGTGGGCGTAGCCAGAAAACATTGTACCAATAACAGAGCGCTAATTGTGAAAAGGCGTCGAATCAAGAATTATTATTTTTCTTTTGTGCGGTTTAATCATGCATAATCAGTGTGTACACGTTAGATCAGATGGGGAGCTATCGCGGTTTTCGTGATGTCGCGTGACAGACAGGCGAAGTTGGGAGTGGCCCGAAAATGTTTTGACCAATCGTGGAGTCTGATTGCAAACATTAGAATCAAAACAGTCTGGAATCATTTTACGGTATAGCGCCCCAGCTCCTGTTTTAGCCGAGTAGGGTAGTCGGCACCCGGCAGAAACGGGAATGGGCTTTGTTTGCTGGTGGTCGTGATTTTGAGTAAAGTGTGGCGAGTAATACGTGGAGTTTGAGCACCTGCGCAGCTAGTGCGTCTGTGAACTTCCAAAACTTTGGCACCAATTTTTGGGCTTATTTGAGGGTCTGTAATTACAAAACTGGGCTATGTGTGCAGATGCTTGTGCTTGAAAGTTTGGGTAACAGCGCAAAATAGACAACCACAAGGAGGGAGACACGTATATGTACACGGGGTCGTCTATTTTGCACTGTTACCCAAACTTTCAAGATGTACCGACTCGCCCAAAAAGAAGTATTACTGAAGATGCTTGTGCGTTGTGAAAGAAAACTACCTCGCTAGGCAGGCATCATTTCTCACCTTGCACAAGGTTAACGGAGGATGATGGGATACTGGCATCTGTACTGTCATCATTTCTAGCTGATAGTAGATAGATTTCCTTCAAGCTTCTATAAGGCCAAATGGTTTTAAAGCGAAAAAAAGAAAATAAAAAGGCAAGGTACAGAAATTCCGGTACAAAAATTATTCTTTTTGCTATCTTTACCACACTCATGCTAATTTAGTCCCCGGAGGATAATAATGCTCTTTCCGTGCTTTCACTATACAGCATGCGCTCGCAACACTAAAAAAATGTGTACATGATGTAAAGGCGGACGGAAGTGACAGGCAACCGGAAGCCAACGACGTCTTGGTAACACTGCTTCCAATTGCGTTCAACGCAGGGTGAAAGCACGTACCTTATCTAGGTCATTGGCTGTGGTTAACTTCCATTGTGTCGAAGCACTGTTTCCGCAATAGCATTAAGATTTGAACTGTCTTCATCACTCGTTTGCCCCCATTAAGGGCGACTTCAAAGAAACAAATGTTGACCTGCCTAAAGTCACGTTGTTTGAAGTTGTGGGTACGAGCACTGATTGAACCGTGCCATAAGCGACTCGGAATCATCAACGGTACGTGTGCATCAAAGATGAACGCTGTGGTGGTTACTTATGAGCGCTTCTCGCAAGGGCAGCACCTGGCCACAAGCAAAAAAAAAAAAAGCCTAATGCCAGCATAGCTGTGCGCAAGTGGACTGAATGCTAGCGTTGTAGAAAATTTTATTCAGTTATTTTGCAGCGACGCTGTATACCTCTCGTTGGTCGGAAAATCTGGTGGCGTAATGTAAAGACAAAACTCCAGGTTAACAATTGAAGGCAAACGGCATATCTTTCTTGGCAATCAGGCAAACAGCGTATATATATATATATATATATATATATATATATATATATTATATACATAAGAAGCCAACAAACAATGAAACCAAGGACTACATAGGGGAAAGTAGTTGTACTTACTAATTGAAATAAATAAATTATAAATTAATGGAAATGAAAGTGGATGCATAAGCAACCGTGGCTTGTCAATGGTGGCGCTGGTTAACACTCACATGGTTAGTTCTAGTTGTAACACATAAATACCACAGAAAGTGGATGGGAAAACGGCTCCGCGGTAGCGCAATCGTAAGAGAATCGCACGCGTAATGCGAAGACGTGGGATCGTTCCCCACCTGCGGACAGTTCTTTTTTGATCCATTTTCATTTACATTAATTTATCATTTAGTAAGTACTAAGTGCAAGTAATTTCCCCTATGTAGTGCTTGGTGTTATTGTTTGTTAGCTTCTTTTGATATGATTAATAATAATCGGGCCCCTCGGTTCCCTTTCTTCACGTTCATATATAAATATATATATATATATATATATATATATATATATATATATATACTTTGTGACGTCACCACACTTTCATATATAAAAGGGAGACCCCTCTAGCAACATATTGAGTTCATTCTAAGACTGCCTCGGGTAGACCACGAAAATTAGACACCAGAAGAACAGCGTGAATACCATGCTCGACCATGTGTGGTCTTCGATACAGCTTCGCTGGGCATTCACGTTCGCAGGTCGGGATGGCGGCATTTTTTTGCACTCTCCGCTAAGATATTTTATTCCCATTCTCCATCCATATACAAAGTAGCATGGCAGCGGTTATATACGTGCCGAAAAAAATCTGTTTTATGGCGATAAAAATTATATAGACACTCCAGGCACATTTCTGCCGTCGGCGTCGCCGTGAGGTTCCGTATAAAGTCCACGGGCGATAATATCGCCGCCGCGCGCCGTACGCTGTATGTGCGAGTGAAAGCATGCCACAATGAGCCGGAAATAGCGGCTCACGCACGTTTGAACATGAATTTGCTCCGCGAGCGCCCGCCCGCGCGGCGGTATGTTGAAAGCCATGTGCGGCGGGGGAGAGTCCACCCTCCCTGTGTTTTCGTGGCTAAGATAGCGTTGATGCGAGCGTCAGCGCGAAGTTCAATTCGCTCGCGGCTTCAGCCGCACTGACTCACTCTAGCGTTTTGACAGTGAGTTTCCGCGGTGATCGAGTGGGATGCGATCATGTTTGCTTCTGCGCGCGTGACACCATGCTTGTTAATTTAGCTAGTGTGCCGATGTTTACAAGCTTATACGGCCGATTCAACTACTATCATTACTTTGTGTAACTTTCCACTTATTCGCTATCGCAATCGGTGCTTCGCCCGCGAAACTGCGACATTTTTTTTCTAATAAAGAGCCTCCGTTTCTCTCTCTCTCTCTCTTCAACCGCTCAATAAGTGGGGCAGAGTAAAGGCGGGTGTCACAGCGTCTCACTGTGTTTGTCGTTTCATTTTGTTGTCTTTTGTGTTGATTTAGGTCCCTTCTTAATAAAGAAGCTGTTTTACATATATGTGTGTAGGCTCAGCTCAAAACCACAAAATACCCTTCGCGAAATTTTGTGTCGGCAATAAATGTTACCGTGCTGTGCAAAACCGCTGGTTCCTGGGCTTGTGACTCACTTAGCAATTAAGTTCACATAGTTTCTCTACCAGAAGTGACAACGTCCGCCGCAACCCCTTGGCACACAGGAATGCATTTGCAGTAGCCTACAGGAAAGCAATGAAAAACCACATGTAAAGACTTATTTCGAACTTCCACCTTTATTGGGGTGTAGCTCATGTCAATGGGAAATTTTTATGCGTGAAACAGGATCAATTACGAAATAAGCGAAAAAGTATGTACAAATACAGGCACACTAAACATGGTGCGCTCTTATTAGGAGGCTTGTAATCGTACTTTTTGGAGCTAGGTAAACATTATACACATCGTCAAGTGACAAAAGTAAGAGTTCATTTGTGAACAAATAGCGTGGACAATATACTTATCGTAAGAGGAACATAAAACCATGTGAATATCGGTTGACAGTGGACCCAAAAATGAACTTCTTGTGTGTTTTGTATATTAGAAAGATATTTCATCAAGAACAAGCTTATTATCCCAAGAATTAATCCTGGCGGCAGTCGCGAATGAAAGACGTGCCTCGAGCAGCCAGTTGCGCGGCAATTTGTGGGTATTCGTGGGCTTCTTTCACGCTCGGAAAAACATTTTCATGCAGCACGAATTCAGCAACAGAAAATTATATCAGCAGTTTTTCATGTGTCTCTACAATTTTTTCATTGACCCTTTTCATCTAATTAATACATATTTGAGAAGTTGAATGATAATTTAAGACTAATTATCCAATAAAGCGGAATGCAAAAAAATTATCTGAGTATTTCGAAGCGACGGCAAACAACATTACCTTGGTTTAGTCCAGCAACGTAAAATTTGCATGCTTTTAATGTTTGGCTCCCGTTAAGTGAAACTTCCTCTATATGAAAGCATCGTTACGTAGGCCGCAGAAAAGAGCTACATGCTTCCTGAAATCCCTGCCACGCATTATTGGGGCAACCTGCTCATTACAGCTGATTTCGCTTTTCATTCCGTGCTTTTGCGTCACCCTGCATCCGATGTCACATGCAAATGAGCGTCGCGGGGCAGATGCATCCATCCCTGGCTTCAGCATGCCGTCAAATTAAGCCTCCAGCCCAACACACCGTCACACGGTATTCGGCCTTCCTCTCTGAGCCATCTGGACGATGTTGGGTGTGACACGGTGACAACCAGAATGAGATGCCGCATAAATGAGGACAAAAGATATAAATTGGGTAAAAAAAACATAGGTCGAGCAGCCGTAAATGCTCAAGCCGGTTCTACGGTTCCCATGTCTCTCACATTCTGGCGAGGATAATATTCTGGTATGTAAATGCGAAAAAGCCGGCTGATAAGTTTCGGTTATTCGATGGCATGTTTTGGCAAACTAGCGCTCAGAAAACGGGGCAGCAGCCCTGATGAGACCTGCTACTGTTTATACGTGAGAGAAGAGCCAAAAGGAAACTTAAAAGACCACACCTGCACCTTGCACTCCAATGCCCCTAAAGAGAACTTATCAGTTTATTCTAGCAAATACTGCTCTTGTAGACGCTGGAGAAAAGGTCGTTCAAATAAAATAGCTGCCAATACTTTCGTTCGTACAAGCGTATATTTGTCTTACGAGTTTAAATGGTTCCTCATTGTATGTGACAAGCCCAGTGACATCTATAGCCTAGCTTGTGGCGTCTTGTCTGTTGTTTACGTCAAACTCGTAAAATGCTGGCGTAGTGAGTTATTAGCAATATTTGTTTTGACATCTGCAGTCAGTGAGCAAGTCCGCACTTTCTCTGCGAGGTCACCCGTTACTCTAACAAGAAAGGGTTGAATATGAAAGCCTAATGATCCCAGTGAACACACATACAGGGTCTGTGTAAAGCCCGTTTCGGCAACGAGATGGTGGCATCAATTGCCAGATATGAAACGTATGTTATTTATTTTTGTTTTTGAAGCATCCGTCGGAGGTGAATGTAGCCGGACAATGTATAGCCATCGTCAAAGCGTTAAAAAAATACCCGATTGTGCTACTCGGAGCCGGCACCGAAGCATCTTTCCCGAGTACGTGGTGAAGGGGTTGGTTTACAATTTTGTAGCCAAATTCAACATAGCAAATACCCAATTAAAGCTAAACCCAAACATAGCAAAACAACCAGAGCACCTGCTTCGCTCGGTCTGACTTTTTCTGAGCTTTTCATTAACCTGTAGCCCAATAAACCGCGTGTGAGCTGAGGAAACGACCTTGCGAAGGGAATTTGATATGCATAGCTAAGTTGTTTTTCTTTGTATGATTTGTGCCAGATTGTTAGCCTTTCTGTACAAGATGTATAAATACTCGTAAAAGTTTATTTTCCATTTGGTTAATTCCTAGAGTCGACTCAGCCAAGATCCTAGGCCTGCTTATAGTTGCGAGGGGCTGTAATGCTAGAACAATTACCCATGTTACAGCCAAGACGGAGAATACGTTGAGGTTAATCGCTAGGGTGTCCAACCCAAAGAAGGGGTTAGGTGAGGACAACCTCTTTCGGATGTACCACGCGTTTCTGATGAGCAACATTATGTGGTGTCAGCTCTAGTATGCACCAAAACGGAAATGACCAAGTTAAATACAATCATGCGCAACAGCATTAAGAGACTGCTAGTATTGCCGATTTCCACGAGCTCTGAGAGGCTAGATCAACTTGGAATACACAATAGCATAGACGAGATCATACATGCGCAGGTCATTGCCCGGGTGGTTCGGCTATCGTCGACCAAGGCTGGCATGCGAATCCTTGACGAGATTGGCTTGGCTTTTATAGGATAATGGAGGAACGGCGGATAACACTGACACGGGAAATGAGGGCGACCTGCATGGTGGGGCACTTCCAGCGAAACGCACATCCGCAAAATAACGAGGGTAGACGTAAATCCCGTGCACGAGCCATCTTGAAGAGAGTTAGGGATGACATAGGCTGTGCGGTCTTTGTCGATGCGGCGCAGTTCGGGAACAGGAGAATGTTCGCGTTGTCGGTTATAGACGGGCGGGGGGTGCTTCGCTCCTCTGCCTCGGTAAGGGCGGCCAACCCGGGTATAGCAGAGCAAATCGCAGTTGCGCTGGCCTTGTGTAACCCATAGCGTTTCTATATTTACACCGACTCGAGAGACTCAATCAGAGCTTTCTCTATTCTAGAGAAGAGGGCTTGCCCCAGTCCTCATTATATTTCGCGGTTCACCGCACACATGGGGACGAGCGTTCTCGAGGGCTTTCCAAACCTCAGCGAGGTGACCGACGATGGTGTGCAAGAACCGACGCGCTGCGATGGTCTGGAGCCTCCGGAGGGGCAGGAAGGGACTCAGCAGAACGATCAACTTCTCACATTCAATGAAATTACTAAACATTACCAACTTGGCAGGAGAATTTATCCTCTTCCCCGCCCGTAGCTTAGCACAAATCAGTCATCTGCTCTTAGAACGTTGCAGACGGGACCTTTCCCGTCGCGCGGCTTCCTCAGTAAGATATACTGAGATGTGGACCCTGGTTGTCCCGACTGTAATAATACCTTTTTCTCTGTGGCTCACATGCTCTGGCGATGTCCCGCGTTGCCTAACGACCTTCTCTCCAGCAAAGCGAAGGGGAGGAAGCCATGAGAAACACGGTACTCCGAAAGCAAGTCCAGGCTATCCAGAGGGCCCAGGAAAGAGCACATCGGCACGGCGTTCTGTCCTCGACGTGGGCTCAGCAAGCGGTTTCAACGGTCTCCCGTTATAGGGGGTCCTGGCAGTAGCCACTCAGGATCAAATAAAGTTCGTTGACTCTCTGTCTGTCAAATTGAATGCGCAAGATGCACTGAGAATAAGCATAATCAATGACAATGACTAAGAGATTGAGCGGAAACGTTTCAGAATACCACATATTGCTGATAAAGCTTCCGCTAAATATATTTGCCGCGATATCAGGCAGGAAACTAGAACTGGACTTTACCCCAAGCCATCTATGGCTTCGTTTATAACATGTACAGACAGCTGTCGTTATATGTGAACTATAGATGTACATTGCATTTGCTTTACATTACGCGTGTGATACCAATGTGGTCGGAGATGTTTCATCGGTCTGTTTCCTCTGAGCATCGTTTTGTTGTTTTTATTGTGGCCTCAACACCTGCTTTAAAAGGAGGCGAGGCGTGTGTCGAACCTTTTCTTTCTCGTCGGCATTCCTACACTAAGCCAACAATTGGTACTTATTGCCTAACAGTCGGTGTTGGACATTTAGCCAGAAACTCAGTATTCAATACCGAAACTCAGCAAGGAAATATACTATTTCTGACAGGTGTTCTGCCTGTAGGCAATATTCGTTTTAAAAGGGTTATTTTCAGGATTCTTTTTTACTTTCTTGCATTTCTGCTTTCTTATTTTCCCGTTATTTTTGTTTTAATTTCATTTTGCAGTTCTTTCATCGCATAGGTTTCACATAAACGCCGCCTACCGCTTGTTCAGGGATGTTCTCGGAAATTAACGAAATATTTACAGACATTTTTCTGCCGCGGACACATACACTGTGTTCGAAGATACGATACTACTGTAAGAACTATTGCGGTCCTATAAATATCCCTGTACTTGCCGTAAAGATCGGATTCACAATATTTGAGACAGATATAGCTGGTTCTCTTAAATTATGCTGTGAGGACGTCATTTCCTCGGGGTCTCCATAAGCAATGTTGCTCTCACAGTGGTAAACTGAATTTATGGGGGTAACAAACATAGGCAATATGGATATGGATATGGTAAGTTGCAATATGCAACTTACACTTTGCTTGAGTGATCTGTTTCCGCAGCGCCATCATTATTGTAACATTGCCCAGTGTGTACTTCGCCGTCATCATTTAGGCGTGACTACAACTTTAACGAAAAAAGCACTTAGACGAACCTGTTTACATCGTTAATATGGCAGTGTGTGTTTACATTTCTGCCACTCATGTGCAGCGTAATTTTCACTGGGCCTGCTATAGCCTGCCAACAGGTGCCGATCCACTTGCTACCCATCTGTACCTGCGCGTGCTGAGAGAAGAATGGGGCGTTCGTAGGTAATACTAACAACAGCAACGGATTAGGTTCTCACTGGGTAACTAGGGCCTCAGATATGCATAGATGTGGTGGTGGTGGTGGCGGTAGTGGCGTTGGTTTTTGTTGTAGCTGCAGGTTGGAATATACATAGACATTTCCACATTCATAGACACTTCATCTTACTACAGCAAGAAGCTGTGAGCTATAGCTCTGTCAGATCACCATTCCGATGTCCCGCATTTTATTCATTACGTTTGTGTATTTTTACAGCACTGAAGATTGCATACTTTTCTACGCTCACCAACTACTGTCATGCCTGATAAAGAAACAGTCAAACCTGCACATAGTTCAACTCCTGTAAAGTATAACTGCAATTGCAACGACCACGGAGCGTTTTCTGCGGGCACTACGACCAGTACCGATGCCAATGATGTGTGCCTACGAAGCACACGTACAGTCCTTCAAGCGGGTTATGTTACAACCTCTTCAGGCCTGATGTATACGTCTTCGTTATTGCTGAAGCTTCGAAGAGGCCGGTGTATGTTATCCGCTGGCAGCGTGTGTACTCTGGCAAAAACATGCCTTGTGCTCTGATCGATGACGATGTGCATGAGGTCGTGAAAGTTTGCGAAGAGCGCATGGTCTTTCTTACCGGAGCATCTTCTCGGCCCAGTATTTTTTGGTATATAATTGCCGCTATAAAATACAGTGTTGTAGCTGTGCCGTAGATTTTGCTTGGTACTACCATTTTCTAATGTCGTGCCATGCGAGGGTAAAGAGCTCGAGAGAAATGCATGCCAAAAAGCTGGCTCAAATATTAAAACTGAAAATGAGATTAAGGATTTCGGAAACGCTGCGATGGGAAAGCAACGATCGAACCAAATGACCGGACGACCCATGCGCGCTTAGCACCACAGCAGCTCACTACGGAAGTGACCGCTCTCTTTTGGGAAAGTAGCAAATGTTTGAGCTTTTCATCATATATGGTTAGAGATAAAAAGTATATAGGAAGGGCTGCTACTTCCAACTTCTGTAATCGAGGCAGTGGAGTGTGTAGAATTTGGGTGAGTTATTACATTTAGAAGAGTTTCTTCGTCAGAGTATTTCGCATTAAACTAATATGCGCAAAGGTTATGATCATAAAATAGGGCCTATATTTTTTCTGCAATATGATGGGGAATATCAGCGCAGTAAAAGCTGCAAGCCAAATCTTCATATTTCCAGTCGGCAGAGTCCATTACTGAATAGAATCTTTCTCATCTTTCCATCACGTTAGAAACATGAGACGTATGAAATGTTACCGCACTGAGAATTGCATAACAGGCATTAGAAGATGACCGTTGCTGAGGTGCGTGTGCGTAATAATACACTTGAGTACAGAATCATTTTTTCAACATTTACGTATAGAAACGTGTGCCGCTTAACACCTATGATTTTTACCCGAACATGCCCTTCTTGGAGAAATCTCTCCTGCAGCTTCAGTTTCTTGAATTAGCTCTTTAAGTACATCAGTTTTGCTTGAGGAAGACGGGCTTGTGTCAACGTCTGTGACTATTAGTGCAATAACACACGCTTCAGCGAACTCCACCGCTAATTTCCTTCTTTCCTTCCCTCCTCTCTCTCCCTGTCATCTTTGTGTTCCCCTTTCCCATTCCCCCGGTGTAGGGTAGCCAACCGGACGTTCTTCTGGTTAACCTCCCTGCCTTCTGCCTTTTTCTTATTCCTTCCCACCAAATGTAGACATTCTATTATCCTACCGGGATAAATGTCGAGCCTCCCTTCCTATTCGTTAAAAACTCTCACCTCCAAAAAGCATTCCAGGACGTTCCGCTCTCTCGCATCTCCTGGCGTTAATTTTACACGCACGGTTCTAGCTTATCTTGAAGTTTGGCGGCCCCGCGTCATACAAACATGGTGAAGGCGAGAAATGGCATGAGTGTGTCAATGCATGCGCCGTCTGACGGGCGTAGATACTCCATAGCCGGGTCGTCTCAATATGAAAGTATTCTAGTAGTGATCGCAGAGATAATAGCTTCTCCGACACGACAATGAACACAGAGTCACAGTCTATGGTAATCTTCTCATGGTGTTTCTCGCAGTCTATGGTAATCTTATCAGATGATCGAGGAGAGTTAGGCAAAATGATAAACTACAAAGATCTGAAACATGATTAGAATAAACAGTCTAGGTGACTATTGTCGTCACCCCGTTTCGAAGGGGATTCGAATATGAATAATCATCAACAGCAGCAGCCGCAACATCAGGGTGCCCACTTCAGGTGTCGAACTCTCGCTATAAGTGTTACACAGACCAATTATTCGTGTCTTGACAGAAACGTGCAGTTATTGACCAGGCAGGGTGAATCGTGGCAGGCTCACCAAATTGTGACAACTCCGCACGCAGACCATCAGGTTAACAGGAACAAAATGTGTATTGATGGGACTGAACGCACTTCAGTAAGGGCAGCGAAAAACGCAGATAAAGTACAAATTTACAGTGAGGTACGCGTTGGCAGCGCTGAATAACGGCGGGTGCCGTAAAACATATGGGTCGCCCGTCCTGACATTACGTAACTGCCGACGTGGTCGGCTTGCGGCCTATCCCCCGACGCATAGCTTCCACGATCGTCGGCCTTCATCCCGTCCAGCTGAAGAGCCTCTTTTCTTCTATTAACCTGTGCGTCTTGTTGCATCATCGTCTTTTCTCCCCCCACGTTTTTTACGCTGGGCCCGACGCTTCCAGGTGTCTAATCTGTCGTACTTGCGATTTAACATGAAGCCCACAGTCCAATGTCTCGAGTCGGGAAATCACAAAAAGTAGCGGCTACGTCTTTAACAGCTTACTACATTCCACGCTGTCAGTGATTCGATATGTCCGTCCAAGGTTTTGGAAGTGCCCCTGTGTTGCATGGCTTTGACAACGCGATCTAGACCCGATTTCCCTGTAAGTAACCGTTTTGATGTGACTTCCACTGAATTTGTTTCAATTGTACTCATTTCGTACTTTTAACTATGAGTATTTCAACTGGATATGCGAGCTATACGTCTCGATTGGAAGCAGGCAGTCTAAATTACACTGGCAGCGCGCATTCCTTTTTTGATGAGTAGCCACAGAAGGACCTGATAACGTCTGCACAGTAACAATGTCGCGTCGCGAGCATGTCCTTGCGGTTTATGTGCGACATAAACTGACACAGATGCCATGGAGGAAACAAATGTCATTAGTGGCCTCAATTTTACCAGCGTTACCTGCAAAGATCTGGCGACATGTGCTTTTCTTCGGCAATATAAGCCAAGGGGAACGTGATGGACGTTGATATCATATTCATGTAGTCGATATTGATAAGAATCTTCTTTCTTGGCGTCACTTGCGACGTCGTTGTGTAATATGTGTCAGAAATAGCCGTCGAAATTGTGTGCTGAAGTTCTGTTATTGTTGAAGCGAGATGCACAAAAAAAAAGGTCGGCCGCGACGGCTTTGAATTTCTAGCGCAACCTGTCTCCAGAAAATTGCAGAACCATGTCTCCTCGTGTCATGCATATTGTCACATGAGGGGACCTCATCACTTGTCTTCTTTAAAGCCCCGCTGCACGCAACACGATACGTCAGCGTCAATTTCCTTGTATTTCGGTGTCTGTCTGATTCTGATATATGTGTCATCCAACTCTCATCATCCCGCATTGTTTTCAAGAAATTGGAAGCAATTCTTGTGCCAACGTAAAAAAATATTGCCGGGGCAAGGAGCGCTACAGTTATTAAGAAAACGGCCCGAGGGAATGAATTTGGTGAGAGGCCGCGCATTCAACACCGGCGATTCCACAGGCGACTCTGTATGATTGTGGTCATTCTTCTCTACTGGGCGAGATGGCAATAAATGTTCTGGAGAAATTGAATTAGTTAAGCAACAGTTCCGAAAGAGGAAGCGTGCAATTTACTTCCCGCATGCGCTGCTCAATGTGATTACGCTCTGTCTCATTAATTTCCCGCGTTCCTCCATTTTCCCCCTTGTTTTATTCCGGCGATCTGTTGTATTTGTTTTTTTTTTTCGTTTTGATCCGCTCGATGTTATTTCCTTCGTCACATGTATAACTTGTGCGTGTGACTTTTTCTGCACGGAGTCTTATTCTCTCTTATCCTTCGTGATTCGTTCGTATATTTTGCTGCGTTTATCACTTCATGTGTTCATATTTGCTTCATATTTTATGTTTTTTTTAGGTTATTGCCCTTCCATGGTCTCTTCTTTTATATAGGTCAAACCGAGTCTGTTTCTACTGCATTTGATGGTGCAATGCAGAGGGAGACATGGCCTGCTCGGCGCAATATTTCCGATGTCGTTGTTGGCTCGCACTTTGCAAGCCATAAAATGTAAAGATTGACTAAGTGTTTAGAATTACCTTCATACGATGTGAGAACACCGTAAGAAACTCTGAGGGCTGTTATGCGGCAGTTTTTTTGTTAGTTTTTTTCGTAAGCCGGTGACGGCATGGTAGTCCTATAGTGTTTATGACTTTCGTGAAAAAAGTCACCAGCGTTAGCAGCAGGCCAATAAGAAGTTACTTTCACGAATCTGTAAGCAGAATGGTTGAAGTTTATAAACTGCAAGAACCGGAACCAGACTGGCTACCTAGGTTAGAAGGGCTGATGTTCAGCCTCCCGCATTTTTAACTCTATTGCGCGAAAGCACTATAATATGGTCGTACGTCGTCCTGAAGGGAACATCGCAGTAGATGACTCTTGCACAGGAGAGTGCTTAGTGCACTTGAGAGTACTTCTGCGGGTGTCGCTGACTATCGCCGCTTAAAGGCGCCAAAATGACGCATGATGGATGCGCGCGATATAGCTAAAAATGAGGGAGGCTGTACATGCCAGAGTTTTGATTGCTTTGATCTTCAGCCCTTGCTGGGCTGATATGATTATACAATGTATTTCTGTGTGAATTGAATGAAGGCAACAAAGAAAGAAAAAGTGGGTGTTTAGCCAAGTGACAAAGACACTCGCCTTCTGAGCGTGGTGTCGTAGGCTCGAAACTCACCACGAGAGGAGTCTTGCGTGAATTTTTAAAGCAAAGCTTTATATGTCTAGGCGAAATCGTATACGGCTAGGCGAAATCGCATGTGTACAGAAAATTATCATCTGCAGCATTGGCTCGAGCGTCGTCTTCTTCTTCCGCAGCTGACTCGTTGGCTCGTGCTGGTGCACGGCACGCGCTCGTGCCAGTGCTCCGCACGTTCGTCGTCGTCGTCTGCTTCCACAGCTGGCTGCGTTGCCGCTAATCTTTCCAGCGTAGACTTTGCTTTCTGTCTCCGCAATGGAGAGGCCGCGTTTACGGGGGTATGAGCCATTCATTGTCTTACGTAACCGACAGATTTAATTTTGAAGCGATTTAATTTCGAAGAATCGCAAGCGGCAATGGTGGGCGAATGCTGCTAACCACGCCGCCAAGCCAACTTGAGAAATCGAACGCAAGCGACAACGGCGGATTGCGGGCATTCCGTAAGTGACGTCTTTCTCTCCGCCGCAGCCGAACGTCTGTGTAACCTCATAATTGAGATCATTTAATTAACCCTCGGGATTAACCCAGTGATAAACACCGGGGCCACACGTTTCAGCTTGGCTGGTTAATCATCTTCACGCAGTGGAAGGGCCGACGACTGTTTTAAACAATAATTTCGTTACACTGATTCGTCTTGCGTGACGGACGGGCAGGTGCGCTAGTTGGGTAGGCATCGAAATACTTACGGATTTAAAATCAGACAGTTGGGGCAACAGGGATCAAGTCGTGGAAGGGTTACCGTGTTACCATGGCTCTTGTGTCAGTGTGATCTAGAACCTGGCACAAACGAGCGATGTGATTTGCACTTCCGTTAAGTGAAACAGTTGTTACTACATTAATTTCCTTAATTATTGTTTGAAACCTTTACATGGTTTGAGGCATATCTTAGGGAAGACGAGGAGTCGGAACCCTCTAAAGCCACAACGTCTCATTAAATAATACAGTAACAAAAATGCTACAGCATAAAGAAACATTTGAACATGCTCTTATAGCCTTATCTGAATTGTCCTTTTGGTAGGAAGTTTCAGTGTCGTAAAGTGTTCTTATGCGAAACCATTTCACAACGCCAAGCAGCTTCCTTTTATCAAGTTCGTGCATTTTTTTATATTCATGTGACTAAGATAACGCATTCAAATTTGCTCCACATGCGTCGCTTAGCCTTCTGATCCCTGTAGCAAACTTCGGTATTTGTGTACAGTGCACGAGGGTGCATATTGAGCAAGGAAATTTTGTAAAAGCGAGATAAGTTTGAGGTAATGACGCGAAAACGTCATGAGATAATGACGCCAAAACTCCGCAATGAAACCAACGAAGAAGCAGTGAGAATTTCTTTCCTCATTTGCAATATTCTCACATCATAAAGCTGTATACGACAAGGTAAGGTGTAAACTCTGTTGTATGTAGTTTACTTATAGTAAAATAATTTGCTGGTGCAGAAGATTGTGCTCAATGAATGAAGATCACTAATTTATATAGCATACTAGCGTTTCCTCGATGGCCTCAAATCACAGTAGACACCAAAAAGCCCCTCTCAATAAAACATCCTGGCAGTTTTCAACAAATAAATCAGCGATATCTACAGATTTTTTTCTAACATGCAGAGGCGAATTGTCCATGCACATGTCATTGTCGTGATGAGCGCAACAGTAACTGGCAGAACAAAGTGATATCCGTCAGCCAACAATCTGGTATACGCATGTCTCGGAGCTTGACAACCTCATTATACCGCTTATAAGTGAGCTGCTATAAACTCGACTTTTCATCCAATAGTAAGGATTATTATACTCGCTCCTCCGGCTTTAATAATTTAATATACAGCCAACTTAGATATTCAAATAGAATTCCGGAGTTATACGTGACACACCCGCTATCTGATTATCTGACACGCCTTATTGCAAAATTAGAGATTAATGTTGACCACGTGCAGTTCTTTAACGTGCACCCAATGCAGGGTGCACGTTATGCACCCTGCATGACGCCCGTGCTGCCGGAATTAAATCAGTGACTTCGGGCTCTGGAGCGCAACATGAAAGCGCCTAATCTAACCTGATGGGCATGATATATTGAGCTCCACTTCTTGCTGCTAGATATTAACTACAATGTAATCTACTTACGTTAGATGAGGAATTCACGTTCTGAACTTTATGTTCACCATTTTTTCTTCAATCGCTTGTGGGCCGGTTCGTTATTTCGTGTCTAGTTGTCTAGTTTCCCTGTTATCATCCACGTTGCGGATGCATAATTTGTTAAAGGCAGAAGATACAAAATAATGACCTGTCGTAAAAAAAAAACACAAGAAATCGGCAAGCTACCCTCTTATGACGAAGCTAAAAGCTATCGGTGAGCTACCATCGTATGCGCCAAAACACATTTTTCTTCATCTGGAGAAGTGTTTCTCTTATTGTTAGGTTTTCTATGTCCGTTTGGGTTTGACTCTTAATCATTCTTATCTTTCTTTTCCCTTTCGCTTCATGCTATCCTCGCCGCCTTTCCGTATCCTTCTCTCTTCTTGAGTGCTAACGTCAAATCCTCTCCAACCCTCTGATTGAAAAATTTGCTAATCCTCCAATTCTCCTATGCGTGTTAATAAATTGTTGAAGCAGAGGCGGCCTATAACCGAAGAATACGGCATAAAGAAAGACGCTTGAGACGACCCGCCAACACAGAACTGTATCCAGTCGGCGCGAGTATCGAAACAGGGTTTTTTATATGTGTTCAACAAGGAAGTCGTTGGGCGCTTTCTTCTTCCGTTCGCCGCCAGTCTGTTTTACAAGCCTTGTCACTAACTCCCTAGTCTTCAAGCACTCAGGAATTCTATGCATGGAATCCACAATGAGCTTTAGAACGGGACAAAAGAAAAAAAAAGAGAAGATGATAGCCAGTTTTGGATATCATTACTTGATGCTTATTTCCTGGGAATCAGCGTTCATACAATTTTACACAGCTTGTTGACATTGATCGTCGGCTTTGTACGTAAACGCGGCAGCTAAGAGGATTCCGCGCTCTGCTGCTAAGCACAGTGCGATTCACGACCATCGCGATTGCCATTCTGTTTGTGGCAGTAAGCTTTTTCGGACAGAATTTAGCTACTGCTATTTTTCAAAGTATGCGATAACTTCTGATCACATTGAGAGGCATATATACTCTTACAGAGGTACAATGACATCGGATCGAACATACGAGTACATGCTAGAATGTATGCGAAGCAAAACTTTAGTGTTTTGGGTAATTGAACGCTTTAAGACGGCTCTTCTTCTGCACCACATGTATCTTGCAGCATAGCGATTACTGGGCCGGGCATATCACGAGGGCTTCCCAGTTACACGTTGCACAGACTTCGGGACCGACGCACTTCTTGCGACACCAGGTAGACGCCTAGACAGCTGCGCGCGCGTGCCTTACTTGCAGCTTTGTACAATATCTGTTATCAAAGTAATATTTCTGTAATTCGCATCTCTTATTTTTACAAGCTTGCAATATCGTACACCCTGTCACGCACTCGTGTATATGCTCACAGAACTGGAAATACAAAAGCTGAGAGGTCGACCTGAGTAAATGTTTTCATATCCTACTCACACACCTACACTTTTTCGTCACAAATATACCTAAAAAAAGATTATAAAGTTTTTTTTTCTACAATATGCATTTACGTGTTAGGCATGCGCCACACCAGAGGAAACACTAAAGTTGTAAGAAGCACTAAAACAGCATTAAGTGTGCTTTTTGAGTGCTAATGATGGATAAGGGGGGGAGGCGTTTAATTTCTTCCATATTGAACACCCTTACCGTCGTACGGTGTAAAACGTCGTACTCTTCCTCTTATTTCCAAACTACTATTTTGTAACTTGTCAATAAGCCAGTGCTTCCTCGGGACGAGTCTCAAAGTGCCATTCTTAGTTTATGCCGAATATAGGCCATTTTAAGGTCCCGTTAATATCACAGGGGGCATGCAAACTGCACACATAAAGCAAGTAGCATCTATGCTAGTTCTACAGAGATGCCCTTGGTCGTGAACAAAACACATCGATCTACAGTGAGCGGAGCTTTGCTCTAGCTGTAGGTTAAAAAAATATAAATAGAGATCCTAGTTCTTGATCAGTTGGCGTTGTTTCGTGCTTGATTCATCCGCAGCTGTTGTTTTAAGCTTGCTTCAAAAACAGTGCGCCTTGTTTCCCCACCTGGCTCATACGATGAGGAAATGTGTAGTCCCCACCTCCCCTCGCCCTTTCATCTCCCACTTTTTGAAAACGTTTTCTCTTGCAACCATAAATGCTTTACTGAATAATATTAGAGAGAACAAAATTGTGACGCCTCTGCAAAACTTCATCGCCGACATTGAAAATTTTGATATAAAAACTCTTAGAATGAAAGCACGTGTGACTGTTTATGACAGCAAGCATAAACACTGACTTGCACATGTCTTAATAGATTTCCGGAGTGATAAAGAGGGTTCTTTAATGAAAACAATCTGTTGTAGTGTACTCAATATAATCTAGAAACTAAGGGCATGCTATCGCTATACAATGAAAAAAAAATTCGAAAGAAAAAGAATATATGTGAAGTATTGCGCGCTATTTGCGCCTCACGCGATATTGCGTGTCTGCACATCGCTAACACCACAAAATGTGCGTACCGTTTCGCGAAGCAAATGTGGGCTCATTGAATTATCCCCAGTGAGTTTCATCCAGAGATAGCCGGAGGCATTATAGAAGCTCGTACAGCGAAGAGAAGTAAAAAAAAAATTTTTGGTCATGAAGCTCGGTGGGCAGCAGCGGAAGAGCCATTATTGCAAAATGCTCTACTGGCGGCCGTCCCGAAAGACAGGACTAATTTGGCAGGAAATTTCTGGGTTTATATCAAGCATAGTGGGCTGTGGTTTTCCAAACGTGCAGTGCATATAACCTAAAACTAGAGAACGAGCCGGTCGTTAATTAAAATTTAGTTTTTTGAACTGCCCCTTCATATCGCGTTAGACGCCTTTCATTTTCTTTCGACTTGTTTTTTTCCGCGTCAGTTGCATACAATATTGCTTCGTTTCATTAACTACAATGGTTATTTGAATTTGAATCAAGGTACATCATTTCAAAAAAGAATTTCTTTTTTGGCAGGCTCACTTTAGATATTCATTGCATGAATATTTTCATCCTGTACTTGAATCTCTGGCTATTTCCATTCTTTCCGTGAAAACACATGCATCGTTCAGGTGAAGATTTTACGATAATATAAAAAAGGGACAGTAGAGCTAAACAGGGTAGTGTACTTCCATCAATACTTATTTCAATGCCCACCAAACGTAGTACACACGCCATTACCACACTAGCTCTCGTGAGCCGCGTGCTGTGATATTGATCTTTATTAGCCACGCTTAGGCTAACAATTCTTGAACTCTGGCTGTGCTTCAATTGTTGCCACGTCAGGCCCACAGAAAGATTTGCGAAATCATACCTACTTTCACTCATTTCTTTGGCTGCTTTGATTATGTCCAGGGCTGTGCAGACTGTGTTTCATAATGATAGTGCACTCAAGAAATATTGTTTTACATAAGGCTGATTGATTTGTGTGATGTACGCCCCGGAGCAACCCCACCGCAATGAGAGCGTTCGTCGTAGAGGACTCCTAAATAATGTTGTCCAGGAGAGATTCCTTAACGCTGCGAATAAGTAAAAATGCATGAGCTTTCATTTTTACCCCATTAAAATGTGACATATGTGGCTGGATACTGAAGCCATGACCTCGATCTCCGCAGCACAACACTATAGAAGCGGAGACACTGCGTCGGGTATCAAACATTCATGAGCGCCAACACATATTGCCGTGAGCTGCAATAGGGCTTTTGCTGTGCTACTAACATGGAAAAAGAGACCACAGACTTGTGTTGATTTTCAAACTCGCAACCCGATTTTCAGCGAAGCTCTAGCTTTCGAGAAATTGCAATAAAACGTTAGTTGTAGGTGAATAAATTTCCACAAATTAAAAAGTTGTTCCAATATGGCTGGTACGTATGAAACATTTCCAGCATATAATGTTTTCGGGCCCTTGGTGAAAAGAAGTTTTGCAGATGTGGTAATTCATGCACACACATTTTACTTTTGATAATATTGGCCTTAATATCACCTGTATTTTCGCTAAATGTGGTGATGTTGGCGTTCACAGTACCACAGGGCAGCAGGTTAACTTCTGCGTTGTTCTTAAAGCACAGTTAAAATACTCCAGGTAGCCTGCACACGTATCTTACTGCTAAAGTCACCATACTTTGAACGCACAGTTATAACTTCGTTCACACATTACCCAAGTAGCTGCCTCTAATCTTAAGCAAATGTACCAGGTGTTTTTTTGTAGTTCATCGAGGCAAGCTGGAACAGTTACTGAGAACCTCGCATTACAAATAAAGAAAAAGAAATATACAGGGTGATTCACTTATTATTTGCCTAAATACTAAGAGCACGGAAAAGTTAGTTTTGTCCCACATTGCCTTGCACATGACCCCCTAATCCTGCAAACATATATTCGCTGTGAAATAGAGCTATCTCAGCTGTTTAGGAAGCATAGTTAATAAGCGCAGTATAGCACTTTCGAACACATGCCTAAATGTTTTGCCAAGGCAGTATTTATGCCAGCCGCATTTAACTTCGCAGACATATTTTCCATATACTTCCCCCCAATTTCGATAAATTTATTCTCGGTTGCATCTATTGTTCTGCCAAAAAAAGGGGCGGAATTCCGCCAGATCGTACCACCCTCACGCCGATGCGGAGCGCTTGCGTACATAATATTTTAATTCCCAATAAAGCCACCCACTTTGAACTTTGCGTATTTATCACCGCATTACTTGCCCCTAAATACCACCAAAGAAAAACAAGTAGCCTGGTTCTGTTCACCAAGGACACGGCGCGAACGTTGTAAAAAGCACGCAAATAATGAAAAGAACGAGGGTTCCGGAAATACTTGTAACACTTCGAATTAGGCAAGTAACGTTAAAAGTTAGGGAAACGTAACGCTTAGGATGCCCCTGGTTACTGGTAAATATGAAAATTCTGTAATGCAGAGTTATTTCCGCGCATTGCGTAACATATTTAATAACGACAGCTAGACACTTGCGATCCCTTGTTTCAGAATGCTTTGCGGAAGCTGTATTTGTTCCACCCACATTTAAATTCACACGCAGATTTGTCACGCATTGCTGAGAAGTTGCATTTGGTGGAATTTGTACTTACTCCAAGGCTGTGTGAAAAATGTCGTGCCGCTGAATAAAGTGGCTCTTATATGCTCCTCAGTGCTTCATTGTGTAACTTATTGCGCAGGACATGTGTTATTTATTGCGGACAAACTCTGTGTAACGTATAGTTCCGCCGGGACACTCGAAAACATAGCATAAGATGGCCACGTAAAGCTATCGAGCCCATGTTGAACAATTTAAAGAAAATTGTATTTTTACCATATGCATTCAGCTTTGCACACTGATTTGCCATAGTTTTCTCCGAGTGTGTGCCCACTTTGATCATGTTGGCGTTCATTTATGTTAGGCCAGTGGGATAAACATTGCGCTGAGTATAAATCACACTGGTAACGCTGTCCTTGGGCGCTATAACGTAAAATTATTCCAAACTGTTTTGATTCCAATTTCTGCACTAAGCCTCCATGATTGGTCAAAACATTTTCTGGCCGCTCCCAACTTCGCCTGTCTGTCACGTGACGTCACGAAAACCGCAATAGCTCCTCATCTGATATAACGTGTACACAATGATTATGCATGATTAAACCGCACAAAAGAAAAATAATCATTCCTGATTCGATGTCTTTTCACCAGTAGGTCTCTGCTATTGCTCCAATGTTTTCTGGCTACGCCCACTTCGCCTGTCTGTCACGCGACGTCACAAAACCGCGAAAACTCACCACGTCAAAGTGACGTGTACGCGAAAAAAATGCATTAATATGCCGAACAAAACTGAAAATTTTTCTGAATAGGCACAGACTGCCCCGTTCCGAAAGGAATCAAAGATGGCTGCCCGCCGATCGCTAAGGCCCTCGCTACTCGCACCTGCCGGTGAGCATGTATTTATTTGCGCATGATAAACCTTTTGGCATGGCAGTAAAACGTTACCGAGCCCTTTTAGCATGCATACGACATCGCTCTGTCAACTCTTCCTTGTCGAGGATCCGTTTTAGTGGCATTCTTATCCTTGCGTTTCACGCCGCCGCGATTTTCGACCAGCCACCGGTAGCTAAGTAAGGCGAAGCGGACCAATCGGAGAAGCCGGCACTACCTTCTTCATGCGGTTATCTATTTTCACTGTGCTGGTTCGGCCCCATCGAAACCCTCTCCATATCTTACATGCGCATTTAGTGAAAAGGCCACATTTACCCCCACACACATTGAACTTTGCCTACACTTTACCTATCATCTGGCACTTTTTTTGGCAAGCATAAGCAAGATACCTTATTTAATTCATCTCCGCTACTGCACGAACTCTGTATAACGCCTGGACATTGCAAAACTAAATTATTCAAAAGTTATTTGCAGCGCTTCTTATAAAGCCGCAATCCTTATATTTCGCGATACATTGCTCTAAAATTTCCTCCATATTTTAAATATACATTTTGTGTAACGCACAGTTGTCTGGGGACATTGGAAAACGTAGCTGATAACGACAGCGTGGCCCTTGTGAACCCTTGCTTAAATTTTGTTGCGCAAAAGCTGTACTTCATCAACACGCATGTAATTTCGCAAAGATATTGCTATTGAGATGTGCTTATTTCTGATGAAATTGACCTTTCCGGCATATGTAGCTATGTGATCTTAGCTGGCGGAATTTCCGTGGCTCGTAAAAACACATTCATAAAGCTCCGGAGCACTTGCATGCGTATTTTGCTGCAAATGGCAGAACAACAGTATTTTACTGCTAGAAATGTGCTCATTTTGGATAGTTTATGCTTTATTTTTTTTTTTCAAAATGTGTATATCGCGACATATACCGTGATGCATACAATTGTAGCCCGATCGCTAGGGCTTTCACTGGAAGAAAACCAAAAATAAATATTGATATATCACCTCAAGAATCGTGACTGAAAGCAATAATCGAGTACTTTTAGTATACTGTGAGTGAAACAAAGCTGAAATATACAAAATATGGTTGTAGCTTCTAGTTCCCAAGTTTTGTAAGTTAGACGAGGCAAGAAAAAAACATAATATGCAGATTTGTTTGCTTGAATACTAGTCACAGGAATGCCCATGCTATGCGGGAAAGCCAAGGCTTCGCAAATGTGAAAATCGGTATGTGCCTATAGTGCAAGGCGCATTTGTTTTTAAGCGAAGCTTTATAGGCTCACTTGTGTCGGGGTTGGTGCACGCGTACGCGGTATCATCATCAGCATTGGCTCGAGCGTCGTCGTCTTCCTCCGCCGCTGGCTGGTTGGCGCCCCTCGGGTTGCACTCGTGCTCGTACTCGGCACGCGCTCGATTGATTGATTGATTGATTGATTGATTGAAAACCTTATTATTCCAGCGAGCTGGGGTGCCCGCCTCTTAACTTACACGTAGGTAGGCGGGTGGACGAAGCAGTCCCCGCGCGTTGAGGACGGTGAGTCTTCACGGCCTCAACGGCCAGGCGGGTTGATCGACTCTGGTCGTCTTCAGCCTAGCTCTGCAGCAAGGCCTCCAAGGCTTCTCTACTGTCGATATTTTCCTAGGCCCCTGGGGAACCAGCACATTCCCATATTACATGGTCTAACGCACCTTTCTCCTTACAAATTTTGGAAAGGGTGTCGTTATGGTCCCTCGTCTGAGTTAAGCAGATCGAATATGGTGATATATAATTGTATCCCTGGAGGTGCCGCCAAATGCGAGCGTCCTCCAGAGAGAGAGAGACCGATGCGGAGGCGGAAAGATTTTTCTTTCGGCTTTGTAATAATCTACAATTTCCCTGTACGTGATGATGCTATCTTTGATCCCTGGAACTGGCTGCTCTAGAGTTGCCCGGTGGTAGAGTGCTCAGGCGAGCTCGTGAGCGGCTTAGTTACCTGCGACTTCTTCATGGACCGGAACCCAAACAAAAGTTATGTCCCTACTAGGAGGGTTTTTGAGTAGAATTTTGAGGGCCTCTTCCGAGATTTGCCCTCTGCTAAAATTTTGGATAGCTAATTTGCTATCGCATAATATGACTCCCGCTCTTGCACCCGCAGAAGCAAGCGCTACTGCAACCTCCTCGGCTGTACAGACGTCCCTAGTGCACGTGGAGCACGCTATCTGAACGCACCCGTCGTCATCTACCACCGTCGATACCGTAGCCCCGTCTCTGCCACAAGCGGCGTCCACGACGCTACTTTATGTGCCGGCGTGTTTTTAAGTTTATTTACTAGAGCTTTAGCCCTGTGAGCTCTCCTCTCTTTGTTGTAGATAGGGTGCATATTTTTAGGTAGGGGGGCAATTAGGAAGCGTTTACGCACGTCCAACGGTATGTCCTTCTTGCCAGTCGGGGCACCCCTGTCACATTGGATTCCTACCCATTCCATAATTTTTCTCCCTGTTTTAGACTGGCCTAATCTTTCCAACTGAGACACTCGTACTGCCTCAGTGAGCTCAACTAGCGTGTTGTGAACCCCCATTTTGAGAAGGAGGTCTGTCGAGGTCGAGTCTGGGAGTCCGAGGGCTCTCTTAACGCTCTTCCTAATGATCGCATCTATTTTGTCTTTTTATTCTTGTTTAAAAACAAGATACGGCGTGGCATACGCTATTCGGGTATTAATAAACGCTTGCAAGAGCCTGAGGAGGCTGTTCTGTTTGAGGCCCCTGCCTTTGAGTGCAACTCACCTAAAGATTCCCGTGACTTGCGCCGCGTATCCTTCTAACTTTTTTGATTGTCGTGAGGTTGTATCCATTTCTCTGGATATACATGCCCAGAATTCTGATTTCCTCCACCTTGGGAACCTCCTTTCCGTTTATGAATACATTGATCGGGTCTGCTGCTTCCAGCGCGTCTCCTTTGATGTTTTGGCTCAATGATTATTAGCTCCGATTTCTGTGGCGAGCACGACAAGTCTCTGCGGGCCGCATGCTCTTCCACCATATTTGCCGCTATCTGTAGTTTAAGTTCGATGGCTGCGTCACTCCCACTGTTAACCCAGATGTTGATATCATCCGCGTACATGCATCAATAAAGCTTTGTGCTGACGATTGCGTCCTCTATAAAAATTAGCCCAACCATTTGATCAGCAGAAACCTCAAAAATATCTTAACCATTTGTCCTCATGGTGCAATAAATGGATGATGCGTCTAAACGTCACAAAATGCAAAAACATGCGAATAACTAGACGGTGCAGCGCGTATTTTCTTGACGGTATCCTACTAGATCCTGTGACCTCTTACGAGTACCTCGGCATCCACATCAGTTGCGATCTTTCTTCGCGCATACATTTTGAGTATGTTACTAACAACGCAAACCGCATGCTGGGTTACTTACGCCGTAATTTTTACCGATCACCTTCGTCAATAAAACCACATCTATATAAAACGCTTGTCCTCCTAATTAGATTACGCATGCTCTGTCTGGGACCCCTAAAACACTACACTTTCTAGCAACTATTGAATCCGTCCAGAATCACCCAGCTTGTTTCATTCTATCAAATTACTCTCGGCATGCCAGCGTATCACCAATGAAAACAACACTTTCCTTACCTGAACTACCTTTGCGCCGTAGATGCTTTCATCTTTCATTGTTCCACAAAATCTATCAGTATAATCCGATTATAAAAGACGATCTTTTTCCGCTTGCGTCTACGTATCATCGCGTTCAGACTATAACTACAAAGTTGGTGTGCCATCCTGTCGGACTAATTCATACCTACAGCGAATCTTTCGTTCCGAAGACTAGCAAAGAATGGAACCACCTTCCCGTTTCCATCGTCGCCATCACCGACACTGACAGCTTCAAGACTGCCATTCATGAAGCCTTTTACTAACATGTGTTCTTTTTTATAACTGTATTTCTTTTTACTGTACAAACATTTGTTATTTTCCACTCCTTCCTGTAATGCCCTCAGGCCTTGGAAGTATGCTAAATAAATAAATTAATTAATAATTTCAAAGAATTGCAAGCCCCAATGGCGGGCGGATGATGCTAACCACGCCGCCGAGCAAGCTCGAGATATCGAACGCAAATGGCAACAGCGACGAGCAGAGAATGCTACAACGCAACGGAAGGGAAGTCTGCACGAATGGGAAGGAAAAGTAGAAGGAAAGGGAAGGACAATTAGTACGAAAGGGAAGGAAAACTAGTAGGTCAGGTACACACATGACAAGCTTCGCTTACCGCCCTTTTCTCGACAGAATGGCTGGTGATTTTGTACCCATTAACGCAGCTATCTGATTCCTTTATTTTATTATTGGATTATTTAGGCTCGCGAAAAAATGCTTGTCAGCTTGGGGATCATGGAGAAGCCTCCTCCTACATGGTTGTTATGTTTGATTAGTGTTTTCTCTGGAAGCAAGCTGGTAATCGTGTGCCTTCATTTGCCACTGGAGCCTCTACGTGCTACTTAGAGTACCTATGCAGTACTTAGAGAAATGTGCACTCTTGCACAACATGGCAACATGGTAAAGTGTTAAATTAGGGAATTTGCACAACTGCTGCTCGAAAAGTAAGATAATAATGCTAGACAAGCTTCGGTCGAAGGTCGGTTTGAATTTGCCCGCGCGCTCTGTTGTGAGTGAAAACTTTACACGACAGGAAGGATAGCTTGTAATAATTTGTACATAATCCATTGAAACGCTGATAGACAATAATACCTCATGGTGGAAAAAACAAAGTGGCGCTTGATATTATTCGACCGCAATTATCACCCGCAATAGCGAACGCAATTCGACCGCAATTCGAACACAATTCGACCGCAATTTCGACCGCCATAGCGAACGCAATTATCAAAATAGCACACCCTCTTGAGCATATACCAATGTTTGTGTTTGTGAATCGCTAAGTCAACGTAGACGTCAGATCGAAAACTTCCGACCACCCTGCAGGAGCTTCTGTATCGTCACTGCTGCTGTCATCTGGAAATTATGTTATGGAGTCAACCAAATTGCTAATTTTGCGCTCTTTGTTGGTGAAAGTGCTAGGAGCACTAGGGAATAGTTTCGATGTTACCTCCGTGTCGAAGTTTATTTTTTTCCAGACTGCCCAATGTGCTGAAAATAGTGAAAGTTTCTTCACAATGTCACTCAAGCTGTAACTTCTAGTACGCTGAAGTTTTATTTGTCATTTCCAATAGCGACGTTCAAAAGGCAGATACAACCGCACGTTTGCAGCCGACCACTTCGATGCGACAAAAAAAAAATTACACCATCTTCCCGTAGGGGAACGCTGAGTAGTATGCGAAGCAGCCATGGGGTCGACTCAAGTTCCCATTAGTTTTCAGATCGGCCTGTCGCCGCTGCCGTTTCGTGGCAGCGGCTCGAGCCCTCTTCTCCGCGGCGCTGTCCACGGCGCTGACACTGGCGTTGACGCTGGCGCTGTCCGTGGCACTCATCGCGGCGTTGCGGGAGGAGAATGACAGGACGAAGCGAATGATGATGAGTGGGCGAAGCACCGGGGCATCATTCGGACAAAACGCCGGAAGCGTTCTCCGGAAGCGGAACCGGAAGTGCTACCGGAAGTGGAAACGGAAGCGGAAGTGGCCTTCCGGTTCCGGCTTCCGGAAGTGGACGCTGGACGGCGGAGGGAGGGAGGGACATAGCCCCGACCATAAGCTGCTTCGCATCTAAAAGTGGCGGCAGACGCTGAGCGCGTTGGTCTGTTGCTAAAAGAAACGCTGTTGAAGGCGGCGGCACCATAATCAGACGCGATATGGTAGCCATTTCATTCTTACATCTACTGTCGATTACGGGTGAGCCAGCAATTTTTTCATACGGTGCATGGCGTTGCTAGCGAACACAATTTGCCGGAAATGTTTAGCGGCGTGTTCTGTGGATCAAATTCAACAGATTTTGTAGGCTAGATTACGAAAGCGTTAACCCACATGTCTTGAACTTCGCGTACGCATTAGCCTTAACCTGCCCCTTATGTTAAAGAAATATAAACAAGGTGCCTTCTCTGGTTCGTCGAGGACACCGTAGAAACCAACTTGGAAGCTGGTACAAAACTAGAAATAAGGAAACAAATTGAGTTTCGCAATTACTCGCAACGCCTCTATTTAAACCAGTCAAACGAAATGCTCGCCACACAGCAAAGTTATCATTCCCTCTATTTTAAATGAAGTTTAGGTTGGCGTCCTTGCACTTGTTCTGACGTTTTTGGAAATGCAGTGAGTGACGACCATACTAGACTCTCGGAAGCTTGAATAACTAATTGTCTTCACATTATGTAGTTAGAGTAAAGCGATAAGACTTTTGTAGTCTCTTACACACCACATGTTTTCTACTTCAAAGAAATGTGGACAGCGTGCTTCACACAGCTCACCAAGAAAGACTGAGAACAGCCACTGCCTGTAGTGTATAATGTAGAAAAATGGGGAGAACACAAACTCAGTAAATATTTTTGAAGCACATAATTATTTCCCTACTAATTTTACTTATAAGTACCTTACATAGCCCTCAGTGGAGCATTATGTAAGGTAAGTGCAGTAAATACTTACCTCAGGATCAAAATTCATCAGCATCTTAACAAAATAAAACAATTAGCGCAGTAAGATGAGGTTCAATCAAAGAACTCAACAACGTACGCGATAGAAGAAAAGGAGTAAGACTAGTAATTAAAACTAAAAAAAGAAAATTTGTACAAAAATGCGAAAGTCAAAGGAACAGTGCTACAGACAAAAACAATCACAAAAGATCCTTTTCATGTAAAGAAAGACCTACATTTCGACCGCATTACTATCCACCTCGTGCGCCAGTATTGTTGCGCGTTGCCGCTGCGTTACACCCAGTGCCAAAGATATACCTAGCGGAGCCTAACGGGGACTTTCATTCGCAAACCGCTAAATGCGCCAATGAGATCTTTGTTAAGGCGGTGGGTGCGATGTAGAGAAGATATCTAGAGGAACATTTTAGCTCCTTAAACGTCATACTATGGTTTTTGTGCAAGAAATGAGATATATTTGCCGGCCGGTTGTAGGTGGTGAGATCTTTCATTATTGCAAAATTGCTTGAGATATTTTCTTTGCCAGTATTCGCTACCCTTGCTACACAAAGCTTTGGAATTTCGCGAAAAGAACTTGGCATATGCAATTTGGCGTACACCCGTAAGCAAAATTATACGGACCAGAGGTTGAGTGATAAAGCCGATTTTTTTCCTCTGCATGTGAAAGCAATTTGAAATTCAGGACAGCAGTCCAAACTTGGCATTGCAAACTTTTTAGTATACTCTTCAATTCAAGTTTGTGCTTGTTAATAACGAAGTAACTCAGTTTTTTTTTTTTTTGGCGACCCTGTGGTCCATATACTTTTGCTCACGGGTGTACATGCTTGGTGTGACTAAGGCTGACCTGATATTGCGCCATCTTTTACTTATTTATATGTCGGCGTCGCGTCTTAAACTTCTAGTTGCAAACAACTCATCTTTGCGCAGGAATAATGTTCATCAAAACTACTTCCCAGAATATAAGTAACCGCACGGCAGGCTCATTCAATGAGCGAGACTCAGCGAGCTGGTTATCGCGTTAGCCATCCGCGAAGTACAACATGAAAACAAAGCATTGACGATTCTCATGGATTCCCAGCAGGCCTGCCGCAAGTTCCTACAGGGAAGAATCCCAAGACCTGCTGCACATGTCCTAGACCAAATACCCAAGGAGGACACTGACGACATCACCACCCAAACCATCTGGATACCGGGCCACGCTGGCATCACGGGTAACCTGTATGCCGACAGAGCAGCTCGAGGATTTGTACATAACCGAGCACTCATCACGCCGAATGCATATGACCGACACCCAGATGACCCCGAGTATTCAGCCATCCTGAATTACCACAGAGGGAGTCGCTTGTGATATCGCCCACTCCATCAAAAACTAAAGATGGAGGATGCCGCTGCCTGGCGTAAGGCTCCAGACACGCACTTACTCGAACCTACACATATTACATCAGATACACCCCACAGCCTACATGGACGAATTCCCGTGGTGCGGAGCCACACCAACCCTATACCACATTACATGGGAGTGCACGCTACACAACATAGAACACCACGACACGAAAACCACGAGGGAGCAATGGGAGGCATGCTGTCCAGCTCGGCTCTCAACGACCAGCTCAAGCTCATGGAGAGAGCATAGAAGACGGCAAGAGCCAGCGGAGCCCTGTACTAGGGGCCCCGACCATTAGCGATGCTCCTTCGGGGCAACAAAAAACTCATTTTTAATGAAGTTTATCTATCTATCTATCTATCTATCTATCTATCTATCTATCTATCTATCTATCTATCTATCTATCTATCTATCTATCTATCTATCTATCTATCTATCTATCTATCTATCTATCTATCTATCTGCCGTATACAAGACCACGTGATCCAGTTGGGATGTCTCGCCTCAACCAGTAATCGAGTCAACCTTTTTCTTTACGAAGAAGCAGCCGCGTGGGCATAAAGCTGAGAAAATATTTATTTTATCTTGATGCAGAAACTCCGACGATAGAGGTCGGCCGTAAAAAGGCTGACAACGGCGAAATGCGATTCTCTTGGCCTTTCGCCGACAAAGAGAAGCCGGACATGTCGTTCGCTTGCGGATTCCTCCACTAAAATGCGAATGGTCAGCGGCGCTACTTTGCGATGTACTGGAACATTGCGCAGCTTTAGCGCTTGTTTGGGCTGTAAGAAATCTAGCAAGATAGCAGGATAGCAAGACGGCAGCTTGACAGCGGTCAGCTTTCCTTCCGTGAAAAAATAAAATGCTGGCCTCGTCACTCCTTCTTCAACATATTAACTCAAAGTTTGCTACTAAGATTTAAAGAGGACAAAACACGAACGACATTTCTGCAAAGTGTTGCAACAGTGCCACAAGTGTAGGGGACACTAAAGGGGGGAAAATATCGATGTTTCTCTACAAGTTACTCCTGGATGACTTCTATTGGTGAAGCTGGTGAGTGCTAAGTAGATAATAACGGCGCTACATGTTTACGGTTATTTCAGTGTCTAGGAATGCATGAAATGCTTTCATGCGCATGCAGTAGTGCATAATCTTGTAGAATTATTGCAGCAATGGGAAATAAATGCTGAATAGTAGAAAAACTGGCACCAACCACTTTGTGCACCAATTTTTCAGCTACAGCCAGTTGAAAATATCTGCATTAAAAAACTAGCACTATACAGTGGCTGCAAGTGTCTCGTGGGGCGACATGTACAAATGTTACGATGAAACATGCGAAAACACTTGTTCGATTTTATTATTTGAATGCCAAACCGTAACGACGACAGTAACTTAGAACAACCAATCAGACCGCGCATGTAGTGCCGTATAGATGTGGTCGTACACAAAACTCTCACAATGCCCTAATTAGAAATTTTGAATATAACACATTGCAACATTATTAATTGAGAAGACAGAAGAAGGACAAAGGATATTGCAACTTTGTTTCAACAACGCTGAACAGCACGTAAGAAGCTTTGCAATTGAGCCACGGAAGTTCACAAAGCTTGCATCAATGCTTCTTTTGTCTCGTTTGATTCCGGGGTGTCTAGCTCAGGTGCCGTAGTCTATGCCACTTCATGGCCAGAATCGCTGTCAAATATTGCGAGAAGAATGGCTAAGCGAAGCTGCGGATATTTTTCCTAATAAATTTTATACTTGCATCTGCGTTCGTCATAGCCTTGGTAATTTTTAAGATCAGTCGACATGTGTAAGGACCATTGGCCATCATCTCATTTTATATCATGGCCGTCTAGTCCACCATAACAAACCACCGTGTCATTCATATGTCCAGGAAATTTATTTTGCTATTTTTATTAACCCATCCAGATCCCCTGTAGTGTGTATATGTCTGGACGCGTTTCCGATTTATGTCCCTAACTTTTATCTCCCTATACCAGACACTGCACAACATTTACCCAAAATGAAGAAATGAGGTACATTTCTTAGACGACGATGAATGTGCTTGCAAGAAGAAGGAGCACCTCTAATATATCCAGGTGCATGCAAAAAGGTGCAATGTGTCTGCGTATCAATAAAGTTCGGTGCTGTCCATTTTCGTATGATTACTGGCAATTACAAGCGAAATTTTATGTTCACTTTCTTTCAGGCCGCATTGCATTAGTTCTTACTTAAGTGTTCCTGTGCGCGCACGTTGTCACAGCCGCTACATATTGGAGACATAGGGGTCCCTTACAAAAGACACGCCTCCACCTTACAGTGTTGTGCATTAGGTCGATGTGCTCAGTGATGCAATAGCATAACAATTACTGCGGTGTCCGCTACGCTACATTGCTAACAATGAGCAGTGAATGGTGAAACTCCCACCTAAATGCGGCATGCAGTATAAACCACTACTTCCCGCGCTTCGCTGCACCAGATTTTCTTTCTTTCATTTTTTGCAAGCGTGCCGATGAGACTCGGTGCTTTTAACACTCCACTTCACATGTTTTTCGCTTCGTGGCTTGTTTCGATACAAAAGGAGAGATGAAGTCGAGAAGAAAAGAAAAAAAGCTACGTGAGGACTCCCTCTGGAATAGGAAATCGAATTTGTCTCCCTCTCTGAATAGAGGGTGTCACTACAAAAAGACTGAACGACTGACGGTGCGCAAACAAAGCTTGGAGTGTTGGAAGCTGAGGGCAGAAGAACACGACCGTTTCAGAGGAAGTCAAGGGCAGAACCTACGTCGAGATGCAATAAGGCAGCCACGTTTGTGAGAGCAAAAAGAGGCGTCATTTGCGCAATGTATATAAAGGTTGTAGCAATCAGCAAGGTTACAGGGAAGTGATCTGAAAAATTACTATGTCATAAATTACTGATGAAGTAAAAGAATAAATCAAGTGTTCAAGTAAACAAGTAGGTTGATCTTTATTTGTGTTCGCTGGAATAAAATCAATATGCCAATTCTATTGCCGCACAGAGCAGGGACAACAGGCGGCTACAAACGGCTCATTTTAAGCCAGTAGTTAAAATTGCAGGTGGAGATAAGAACCCACGAATTATTTCATGTCGGAGGCTGAACACTCCAAAGCAACGCAAAGATTACTGAAAAACGTCGTCATGTAATTATGCCTGGCTAATTTTGGCAACCGAAATTTTTGAAACGTGCACATACATCTAACTAGGAAAACAGCTTGACATTTCTCTCCGTAAATATAGACGGAGAAGACAATGCCAACACGATCATGAAACTAGCATTCTAGTGATCACGTGTTGCTTCCCGGTGACTTTGAGGTTTTAGTTTGATAAATGTTGTTGCGTTACCTGGACGTTCCCGGTTCTTATAAGGTCTTTACTTGACTGAGTTGGCATTAGATTTTAGGGAAAGCTTGTGCTGCTCATGTATCAGCAATTGGCAGTCTCATTTTACCACTGAAAAAGTTCGTTATCTAAAAGCGCTCCTATATTCACACTTGAATGGAGGGAGAGAGAAACATTATTTGAAAATTGGGAAAGGGATAGAAGGAAAATAAATAATCTCGGGTGGTGATAGTTTGTTGAAGGCACGTAGATACGTCGTACCCTATAGCCAAACTAGCTTTCTAAAATAATCATGCATTGCCGTTTATTGTCTCATGGCCCAATCGACATTTCTTTCCCGCACTCGCGATCACCAACCTGCCCTCTTGCCCTTACAAATACCTCTAGCCATGTTTGCAGAAATTGTTGCCGGTCATGAAGGTTATATTCTAATGGGATATACACATACATTGATACCTTCATTTATCTTGTGGTGTAGAAGTAACAACAGGTGCACCTTACTATTTCGTCGATAACAAAGACCCATTACCCAAGATTGGTTTTAGGGGAGGCAACAGTACTATTATTGAATGACAAATATCGGGACCAGATGCTCATATTATGAATAGATCGGTCTCGTCAACCAGCGCCAAACCTGCCGTTGTCATTTTGGCTTGGCTAATCACGTCTTAGCGCGACTTCGCAAATGGGTCTTATTTTGGGACTGAAAGGGAGATCTGCAGAATTCGAAGGTTGTACTACACCACAGGGCTCATGATCGTTTGGTAGAGGCGATAAGAATGACCAGCATTAAGCTCTCGAGAAAGGACACAACATAAAAATTGCAGCGTATCCAAAGAGTTGGAATCTGTTAGCAGCGAAGCTTTGTGTGAGAGCATAAAGAGTCGAAACACGAGAACACGCACGCACTCGCACGCACGCACACACACACACACACACACACACACACACGCGCGGTCGCGCGCGTTCCCACACAAGAGTGAGGGCGCGCGCGCATACAAATCATACCGAGCCTTTTGTTAAGCGGAGTTCCTGACGACTAGCGAGTACGGTGGACTGCTTCAATGCATCGTGGTTTCATAGGCAGCATGCGAAGACGTACGTAGCACAATTCGAATCCATTCTATCCGCAGGAAGCGTTTACTTCCTCATTACCGCGCAGCCGCGGATGCACGAAGGCGAGCTTTCTGGTTCTTTTTCTTTCTACCACACGAACGGCGCCGTCACTACCGCGGATGCGTAAAGCCCCTCAAACTTCGTAAAGTAGGGACACGCTTTGAAGAATGCCGCCTCCTCCTCGCGCACCCTGTCCTGCAGGCCGACGCCGCGTCGCTATTGGCCTAATCGCATCACGTGGGCCCTCGCGCCGGCTTCATTTGTTTACAGTTTCGCTCTATCGCCATTTTCGCTTGAGAAGCGTCTACCGACTGGAGAGGAGCGCATGTTGGCGCCGTTGCTCTTACGCGCTGTTTTGGTTTGCGAACGCCTTGAACTAAGTTTTGCGGCAAGTGCGACGTCGCTTCATAATCTCCCAGCAGCAAGGAATAGTTACTTTCAATCGCGAAATGCCGCTATATCCCACCAGCCAATTTCCCCATTTGCTGTTGAATTTTACTACACATTAATGCTAAATTCCGCTACTGCACATGCTTTGCGGCGCCATATACAAAGGCAGCCTATTCGGAATGCACCTAGAACCTCACAAAAGTGAGCACTGCGAAGGTGAGGCGTACAATAAATTGCCTAAAAGCATCCGAACCAAGCAAAGGGAAAGGCTGGGAGCTTGTTTGCCTCTTTAAACCATAACAGGAAGTCATAGCATTGCTGAACCATACAAAGGGATAAATGGCCTTTAGAAAAAGAGAAGACACAGGTATCCTCCTCCTTCGTAAAAACGTATTCGGAAGATATGGGAAAAAAATTAGAGTGCAGTTTCAAAACCAAAAATCTACCATATAAAAAACGTTACCGCTGACTTTCAGTATACTGCGCATAAGGCAAAAAAAGCGGGAAACTGGCGGAGCGCATTGAAAGGGAACCTTTTTCTGAGGCACCATAATAGACTTCTCCTTACCTCTGAAGTGGAATGGCGATTTGTCGCTCGAAGAGAGGAATAATTTTTTTCTGGGAGCACGTCCCTATTTGTCTTCTTCTGAAAGGCAAGCCTCTAATAGACTGATGGCCAGCGCGTCTGGCGATAGGAGTGCCGAATGGTGAAAACTTTTCTCTTGGTATATCCCCACTGGCATTCCAAATGACTTCCTCAAGGTAGTCGCCTCACCGCACTTCTTTAGCCAGTGATAAAAAAAGGACAGCGCACCATTTTGCGGAAGCTGTTTGGCGGAATGGGGATTTCAATGCTGCATTTATATCTATTTTGCTTTAGCGGCACGTTTCTATTATCATATCATTTTCTTTTCCATCTTTGAACCGCAAGAACGAATGTTTGCTTAGAATAGCATATCGACGTACAGAACGCAGTCATAAAATGCTGCGGAAGAGAAGATGATATTGTTGATTGTGGTACCTTTTGGAAATGCGACCACCCCACAACGGTTATTAAGGCGAAAGCCTTATATGTCTCATCGTTCAGTGGACCTCCAACGTCCGTGAGCCAAAACCGTGTCGTCGAGGCAAAATCGTACACGATGAAGACTCAGTGTAGTAATTCAGTTACTACACCAACCCGGCATCGTGTCTTACCAATATGCAAACGATCACGCAACAATTCTGATGGTGCGCGGGTCAAGGAAGCAACCCTCAGGCAATAATTTTAATGGTGCGCGTGTCACCGTCGTCATCACGTTAATTAAAACGGAGTTAGTCCAGGCACTCGAACCCACAACCTTCGCTGGGAGTCGAACCTTCGATCTTATGTGGGAGTCGAACCCACCACCTTTGGCGTTAGGTGAAGTTAATTAAGCCACAGGTAATTAATATAGAATTAAGGCACTCGAACCCATGACTTTTGGCGGCCATCACACCCTCGACCTTTGATGGGAGTCGAAGCCATGACCTTTAGTGTGAATTAGGGCGAAGTTAATTAAGGCACAGTTAATTAGGGTAGCGTCAAATAAGGCACTAGAAGCCGCGGCGGCCTTTGATGGGGGAAAACTAGTAAAAAGAAGTAACAACGTATTGGAATGAGAAAGTCAAGTCATTTAATCAACGTCTCTTGAGCGCGCAGGCTTTCTCCTTCACCCTCTTTGGCGTATGCGAAAGTGACTGCCAATTTTTTATTCTTGTACCCTTTACGGTAAGGTAGTTGGAGGTCACATTGATTACATCTATACGGTTGTGGGCAGCTGCACCTGCATTTGACGCTAGCGGTATGCAGTGCTTCGCGGTAAGCATTGGTCACCCGACGATCATTAGAGACGAAGGCGATTAGATGAAAGAAAAATTAAAAAGGAACACATAGAAAAGACGTTTTTAGGCCATATTTTATTATTACGATAGCGACTGTATGGGCACCCCAGGCGCGTTTCCGCCGTCGTTGTCAGCGTCACCATCACACTCACCCTGATGTTCCGTATAAAGTCAAAGTGCCGATAACATCAAAGCCGCGCGCGGCATTTGATGTTGCGCGCGGCAATCCGGCAAAGGTGAGCCCAAAAAGATGTCGGCTTGATCACCCGCGCTTAAGGGAGGAAAGCGGGAAAGAAGTGTGCCTTTCTTCCATCGCATGAAAGGCAGCAGGAGAGGTGACGGAAAAGGGGGGGGGGGGATACTTTGGCGGCGGAGCGCGGCCGCATGGGCTCTGTCTTGAAAGAGATCGCCTGCGGATAAAGAGTCGAAGTGTCTTGAGGGCTGTTGGGCTCGTGTGCGCTGCGTTCTCGCCACTTAGTTCGTTTGAAGCAAGAGGCAGCACGAAGGACAGTTCGCTCACTGCTGCCGCCACTCTTCCTCACGCCAGCGTTTTGGCAGCGAGTGTTCGTGGTCATCGAGTGAGATGTCTTCATGTTTGCCCGTGCGCGCGTGACATCATAATTGTTTAGTTCATACGCGGATGTTCGCATGTTTCTACGGCCGATAACACTGCCATGCTTACTTCGTAAAGCTGTCTAAGAATTTGCTATCGCAATCGTTGCTTCGCCTTTCGAGTGCAACTGCAATATCTTTGCGTCTTGCTTCCTCTGCGTAGCTAATCCTGAATAGTCCAACACCTCTACAGCTAAATGACCTATATAACGAAGAATTAATTATGCCACGGCCAAATTCCCGTTTATTATGTGTATATTAACCGCCTCTGTAACAAAGACTATATAATTTGCCTGTATAACGAAAGAATTTAGACGTCCCCGACAGTGCATTTGTTGCTTTAAAACGAATGACAGGTAGTGGTTTTGATACTGCCCTACACAGATGTTATGAACGTGCGCAGAGCGCGGAGGACAATGCTAGCGGTGCAGTTGGCGAGCATGTGCGCGTCAGCATTACTCCTGCAGCCCTTCTTCAGGAATCGATAAATTCATACGCACCTTGTTGAAACGCATCAGCGGGTGCGAGGGCTGACGAGTACGTCGTAGTTGATTAATACATGGTCATGTAATTGTAACTGACGACTGATCATGTATTCGAAGTCACATGGTGCAGCAAAGACACGAATATCAAAGAAGGTAATAATTGCGAAGATCCCGTTAACGAACCAATAAATTTGACGGAAATGTAGAAGATAGCGGCATTCGACAATGTGCAGGTTTATTTTGAACATCTCCTGCGTTTCATCGCTGAGCATGCTCTGAACTTCCGTGCCATAAGGTTGGCTGCAGTTGCACATTCTGTCAAAGATTGCACGAAAAATACAGCCACTTATTTCATTAGGCCTCTCCTTAATTCATACGAAATAAACATTTTCTTTCATTACACGTGTTAAGCTTGCACAAACGTGAACGGTACAGTGCGCGACATTCAGGAACGGGGTGACCTTTACAACGGTTAACTTTGGAGGTCCCGAACACAACCGTTTTAGAGGCGCTCGGCTCTTATCATCCTTGTTGTGTATTTTTTTTTTCTTTTTTGGCGTTGCTTTAGTTCTAAGGACATTACGGCCTTTTCACTGTTTGTATTGCTGGACACTCGTATAAGCATGTTATATATAGTAAATACGAGGCAGGGACAAGGCACTGAAATGCAGGCGTGGAAACGCGGACACAAAACGGAACGGGAAGCACAAGACAAACAACATTGTGATGTCCTTTATATCCTTCTTGTGTCAGTGTTTGTACGCCTGCCTTTCAGTAACCCGAATGCCTACCAACTTGCTCACCTTTCAGCCACACAATCAAGAAAATATGATGAAAAATATTTTATTGGTTTTGCAACCGCTTATGTGGGGGCTATCTTTGCGCTAGAAGCGTGAGGTCATTAGGTATATAGTAGGAACAGGAGGAACAACACCATCACATCTGCTTGCCTATCCTGTTCAAGATAACAAGCCTGGCAATGGGAATGTTGTGTGTTGAAGGAAAAGTCAAGGGGGTAGGCGATGTGTGGGAAGCTTTTCCCCTTCCGGGAAATTTCGGCAGGGGTGCTTGGGCCTCCGAGCCCCCAGTCGGCTCCTATGGCCTGCATATTCCCAGCATTGCTCATCATGTATGTAGATGTGAGGCACTGTTACATGGACCGCTGTCGGTAGCGCAATTGGTAATTAGAATTGCCAATGACCCAAGGCAACCAGATTGTTTAATTCATTCATGCAATGGCCGAGGACCCGGTATGCTCTTCTTGCACTATGCTCATGCGGTCCTTACTCCTTACCGATAAAGCGATATTTTTTTTAGATTCTAAGCAAAGATAACTCTCAATCGCCTATTTATTTCTCGCAGAAGATGCTCTTCGTGAATTCTACACTTTTGCGAGCGTTTGTAAGACAACTTGTACCTGTCCG
>NC_051161.1:109048448-109223993 GCF_013339745.2 Dermacentor silvarum
GTGACCACTGCCAGTGCAGAGAGAATAATTTGTAACATGAGATTACTGCAAAAAAAAATAAAATACTTGCGCTCTACAATGTCTGAGGAACGCATGGTTAGGCTGGCGCTTCTATACACCCGCACAGACGGCGGCGTCAACGTGTCCGACGTCATTGACCGCTTCGCTTAACTTCCCCGCCGAGTGAAGTTTGTCCTTTAGATAGCGAAGCAGCAAAAACCAATGCAAGTAGAAAGCTCTGTTCCATCAGGTCCATAAACTCGCAATTATAAAAACGTATGATTGTTCATTAGTTTTGAAAACCGCAGAAATTTTCTCTGTTTATTCTAATAGTTATCATCATGATCAAAATTATCACGCGAATACGAAAATTACGAGGACATCAATAACCAATTTTGACCGACCTTGCTCATTGAAAGCCCGGCCCACGCGGCGTTTCCCAACAAACACACTCGGATATAGGGTAGTTCAACTTGCCGCATTATATGTGGCTTTCGTTTGTCCTTTTCTTTCATGTTTAGCTACCTGCTTTTACTTCTTTTTTGAACCGGAACAATACACTTCTTTAATTTTGGATTCAGAATATTTGTTGCCGCTCTGCAGGCACCTAAATTACACATTTTCGTACTGATTTCGCCATTATTCCGCTATTAATCTACCCATATGGTGCGGTCGCGACCACCGCATGGCCCAAGTACATATCACGAGTTCTTCGAACATAGTTTTGTTCATGCCTAGATCGTCTATATTGTTATGCGTAAAATTTAGCATCTGTTAATGCGCAACATGTTTATTTGTCTTGTTTGACGCATTATATACAGTGACATTTGCTTAAATACGTATATTAATTGGAGACTTATACGTATATTTAAATATTTTGTTGCGAGGTGTTGTATATACAAGCAGTTAACTGTTTCCAGTTGCACTTTTTTGCACTTTATCAAGTTGTACCGTCGCATTTGTATATTCCATTCTATCTTCGACTTAATAATGTATATTTTGCGGAACTCCTGCTTTTTATATGTACTCACTGTTGCGACTATACTCTTGGTGTAATAACAATACACGACCGGTAACCGCTGCTTCTGCGCAATCTATTTCAACAAATTACAGCGTCACTGAGGTTCTTCCCTGGCCGTTGCATATGTCCAAAAATGTAAACAAGGTTCTTTAATGACAAACATTCATCAAAATATTTGTCCTCAACTTGTTCTTTTCCTAGCGTTTACGTTTTTCATTTGAGCTGCACGCACTGGCTTGCTGGTTTCGACCTGATATAGTTCTAAAGTTCGTGTGATCTTTTCATTACTTGATAAATTAACAAAATAAAAACGTTGAAGCATTGATATCAGTTGTTTCTGCCACAATTTTTGGGACATACGAATATATTCTTTTATGAAAAAATACATATTTTACTGGACAGTGCGTAGCGTTCAATATTTCGTTTGCAGCATCTAAATACAATGTCATTGGCAATGGCAATGCCGTTATTATTCATGTATTTGATCTCGCGACAATTTCTATAAGGAGGAGGCCGCGCTGCAACGTGAGCCTCCCCCCCCCCCCCCCCCGGACAAAATTTCGGGCTACGCCACTGACTGTCTTGGGGCAAGGAGATGGCAAGGCTGTATCAGGATGAATACCAAACTGGGCGTGGTCTTTAAGGCCAGATACACTCGCCAGTCTGATGCCTAACGGTAAGATTTGGGGAATGGTGCCGAAGTTCAAAAGAGGAACGTACTTGCGGTTCTCAGCAACCGTCACAACTGCATGCGGCAGGGCTACGTCGCGCGTAAGGATCACGTCTAGCGTCGTTGATAGCACGTAGTCGCCATCAGGCACCTGTGGGGTCGGTGACAAAGGAACGTACGTAGAGGCTTTCAGCATCAACCGCACAAATTCGACGGAGCGCAAGTGCGCGAGTGGTTGGTTTATCGGGGCCTATTGGGGCAGAGGAAGTTCCAACTGTAGGAGACCGTCGGCACAATCGATGAGGGCTGAGTGGGTCGACAGGAAACATTGCCAAGGATTAGTTCATAAGGGCACTGGACAAGGACGGCGATCAGAATTGTGGCAATGTGTGCAGCGATGCTTACGCGGGCGATGCACATTCCAACGTTAGGAGGTGTACTGCCGTTTTCGACTCGTATACGGCGATCGAAGTAGCAGGCGTGAGCACTTGATAGAGACAATGACGAAGGTGCGAACTCATTACTGATATGCGTGCGTCTGTGTTAATTAGCGCCGACACTTTCACAACGTCTACTTCAGCTTCCAAGAGGGTTCCAGTTGTGGACACGGTCAAAAGAGGATTTTCAGGTCAGGCAGGCGATCCAGCGGCACCTCCGGGCACTACATCTTTTAGTTTTCCGAGAAGCGTCCAGCGGAATTTGGCGATGGGGACCGACGAAGTAGTGGGGAGTGTGACCGACGATTACGTGGATACAGGGAACGGCTGGAACTCCGTGCTGCCAATGTTGCGTCATTATGATGCACTTTAGAGACCTCCGCAAATGTTGGGTATCTGGAATCCTGGCGGCTGTTGGGCAGGAAGGACCGATACGGTGGATACGCCCGATTACGGTAGCTGGTGAGCAATGTGGCCAATCCCTCTGCAGTTGAAGTAGATTGGCCTGTCATTATGTGTACGCCACTCTGGTGGGTCACGATATCGGCGATAAGTGGGCTCCCGGGGTCCAATGAGCAACAGGTCTACACCCGCAGGACTGAATGCACAAACAGACCTAACACCAGCGTTCTCCAACTCCTGGCGCACAAGCACTTGAATTAGCGCAATGCTTAGTTCAGGTTCGTGTTTGTGGCTATAAAAAGCAGTAGGTGAAGCGGTCTCTATATCTCGCGTCGAATGATGCGCACCACGTCTTCTGTTGGAGGAGCTTGGCGAGGCAGCGGGGGGTCCTCGCATGAAGAAGTAGCGGCGGTGTTAGGCAACCGGACGAACGTCGACTGGATGCGTCCAACTCTTAGCTTGCTCAAACCGCCGACATTCTGCAGTAACATCAGACACTGGGGTGCAGTTCCTGATGACGAGTTAAAAGCATCGTCAGCGACTCCTTTCAATATGTGGCCAACCTTGTCCGATTCCGACATCTTGTCATCGACCTTCCGACAAAGGGCCAAAATATCCTGAATGTAGGCGATGTAGGATTCGGCAGTGGTCTGCACACGAGAGGCGAGTTCTTGTTTCGCGGCGCGCTGATGACCATCTGGCTGACCGAAAAGATCCCGAAGCTTCTGCTTGCAAAGGTCCCAGCTTGTGAGCTCCACTTCGTGCGTGTCGTACCACACGCGAGCTGTGGCTTGCAGGTAGAATACAATGTTTGCCAGCATCAACGTCGGGTCCTAGCTGTTGGAGGCACTGACGCGTTCGTACCAGTTGAACCAGTCGTCTACGTCGACATTGCGAGATCCGGTAAACGTAATGGGGTCACAAACTTGCTCTAAGATGACCGATGGTGTTGCAGACGGCGAGGCAACTGCAATTGACTCACGTTGACTATCCAGTAGTCCAGTCTGCGTCGCCATTGCCTTTGTTCGCACGAGGAGTCCACTGTGGGGTTCCGTGTTGTCATGGCGTTACCTCGCACCTCCACCAAACTGTAACAAGGAAAGCGATAGGTAAAATATGTATTTACAGGAGCCTGTATATATATATATATATATATATATATATATATATATATATACGTACAACAGGCAATATGGCGAAATCCACGAACGAATCCTAGAATTTATTATGTCTTCTAATACTTTTTTAAATGCGCAAACAGCCGCTTCATATCTGCGTTCTGAGACAATGTCTTCCTGACTCCTTTTTCTGTGAAAATTGTGCCACTAAAGTGAGTTCTCGCTCTTCTCAAGAAATTGTGTGTTTTGCTCTAGAAGCGTGCGACTTCAGTCACCGAAACAAATAGCAGGAACATAGCCAGGTTGCAGCACAAGTCGATATCCACTTCGAGCGTCGGCGGACAGCTTATTTTTTTTTCTTTGCGTATCAGATTGAAACACATCGGGCTACAGATATCTTTGTTTTCCTTTCAAATATTGTTTGCGAACTCCTTCTGATAAATAATAGCGGCGGACTGCAAAATGATGCGTCAGAAAGAGCCAGTGCGTGAAACAACACATGACGGCACACAGTTGATGCTAAAAAATAACGCCACCGAGCAAGTCTTTCTAGTGGGTACTCAAATTCGATGGACATGTAGGTCCATCGACATGTAGGACCTGTAATATAATAGGTCATTTTCCATCGTTTCATGGATAGCCTCATGTTTGTTGAAACCGTAATCTTTTATTATATCCCCGCTCAGAGCGGCAACCATCGCATTATAAATATTGTCTTCAGTTTTCTTCGTGCACGTCCTGTGCGCGTATTAACCGAAAAACACATACAATAGCCAAAAATAAAATACAGGATAAGGTGCAAAAAATATACGAATGAATCATGAGACATGAGAGAAAGAAAGGGCGGAACAAAGAAAAAAAAAGACATGAACAAATTATAGGTGTGGCACAAAAAAATATAATTGAGCTCAACAAAACAAAAAATTGTTGGTCGGTATAAAATGGACGCCCCAAATATAGGAACGCGGGCAAAGATGCAGATAGAGCATAACCACACCGAACAGTGTAAGCGGGAAGGAAATATCACACTGCCTCTTTCGTAACTGTTGTGGAAGTAATGCTCTATCAGTTTCAGCAGAACATTCCTCACCGTCTTGTCTAGTAAAGAAGGAAATTAGTTGTGCCATAATCAGCGTCAAATGTTGCAGCCTTTAACTTAATTCATCACCTCGTGCATTTTACCTCAATAGTTTAACGCTCCTTGCCCGGTTTTCTTTTTTCTTTTTTTTTCTGGGTACAAACTTTGCATCCCATATTGCGAAAAGAATGGTGTGTGAGCTGGGTAGAATGACACGGACATTGTATTCAGTAATGCCACAAACCACGAAAAAAAAAACATGACAGACGTATGAACGTTGTGCGGAGCGGGGCCTTAAAGAAAATATTGACACCTCCCTGATGTGAAAATATGCATGGTATGCGAGCACATGCTTTTATCTTATTCGAGACAGACAGGCTCGGCCATCGATTTCTAAGCCGTCATGACCGACATCATTTGTTCCATCCGCTTCAGCAGTCACTGCATGCTGACGCGGGCTGTTGTCGCTCGAGTAATTTCTGACACATATTGCATGGCGTCTGAGTTCGCCTCAGGAAAGAAGTGTCGAATCAATATCAACGAAAAAAAATCTTCGTTGCTTCCTTTCTCGCCTAGGTTTATATTCTCGAAAAAAAAGAAAAGCAAAGGTCATTAGATGTTTGCAGATAACCTTCATAAAATTGAGGGTAGGAATGATGCGTGCTTCTTCCGGGGTGTTTGTGTCACCCAGTCTCCCTGAGTTTATCTCGCACAAAAACCGCAACGACAGATTTGCGCCCCAGAATTATTTTGTGCAATAAGGTATGAGGGGTTTCTGCGGCTACACACCAAAAAATAAACGGTCCAACACGGTGTTCATTTAGACTGCTTTGTTTCACAGCTAGACGTATAGCTCATATATGTAGCAAAAATATTTGCCTGCGTAAAATGGTGACATGCAAAATATACAATATAAAGTCACCGGAGTAGAGCACTGCATGGGCTCGGGCATACCCGAAAGCCCGAGCCCGGCCCGACCCGTGGGCCGGGCCGGGCCGGGTAGCACAGTTTTTTCACGGGCTCGGGCCGGGCTCGGGCACGGCGTGTGCTTTTTGACTCGGGCCCGGGCCGGGTTCGAGCTTTCTGGTGGTGTGCATGTAACGTGCAGCGAGTTATTCTCGGGTGTCTCAACTCTGAAAAACATTATTTTTCGGTCTCGGACCGGGTTCGGGCCGGTTTCGAGTCGGGCTCGGGCCGGGCTCGGGCCTAAGGTAAAGGTGTGGCGGGCCGGGCCGGGCCGGGCGGGTAACATAGATTATTTCCGGGCCCGGGCCGGGCCCGGGTCTCGCCATAAAAGTTTTGATCGGGCTCGGGCGGGCCGCCCAACGTAAAAACGGGCCCGGGCCGGGCCCGGGCTGAAAAAATCGGCCCGTGCAGTGCTCTACACCGGAGTCTCTGCGAAAACGTCCAGGAAACCGGGACCAAGATTACGTTTCCGAAGTCATGCAACAAAGCGGTAGTTTTGAAACATTTGGCAGAAGCCCCAGGTTAACGATAGATACCTTAGTTTTTCTAAATTCGCAGCTCTGTGAACTTTGGGCTATTTTTTACACTTGTTTGCAGCTACGGGAATTTTACGCCTGAAAGCAGTGGGCATGTCATAAGAACACAAGTTTGGGGTTCAACAGGTGTTTTCGCTTGAACAACCGAGCAAGCGTCTGCTGCAATTGGATGCCACGATGACCGAGACCGAATGTCTTCAGAGTGCTGTTGGCACCAGTCGAGGTGATTAAGCTGAACAGATTGGAGTCCCTCGCCTTCACGTTACCACTCGCTGTTATTCGGCGCAAACAACGCTTGTCCTTCTATAATTAACACCTACTGTTTGTGATTGTTGCCAAGAAAGAAATGTGTCGTCGTATGAGCATGCTGAGAAATCGATGATATTGAACACGCTAAATAAGGTTATCAAGCCAACGGTCTGTCCATGCTGGACAGCAACGCCCAAGTTAGACGCGCTTCTATTCACGATACCACATCCGCGAATAAGTGAAGCGCGTCCGATGCCACACTCTGAATCCGAACGTGAAGCCTTCCACCGGACAGTGCCACAGGCCCACAGAAGAGAGCGCGGTCTGTCAGCGCGTGCTCACGTCCCTAAACATATGAGAAGGACGCAAGGTCCTCCCACGCTCGAATATGCAAACCGTCGTAGAGTGGTCGAAACGAAACACTCGCACCATTTCCAATCTCAGCTTTGCACCCACTCCCTCAATCACGGGAAAGCCAAACGAGTTGAGACGTCACAGCAATGCGTGGAACAGAACAGAACAACAACTTTATTGAAGAATAAAACGCTCAATAGGTGGAGCCCCTAGGCAAGGGACCCACTGGCTTCGGCGCGCCGTCTTGCTTGTCGGATGATGGCCCTTTGGACCTCTTCGTAGGAACTGGACAGCGCCGCCTCTCATTGTATATGCTCCGTAATTTCCGTGTTTGTCTTTTCTGTATATCACGTGCATGCCCATGTGATGCGGTCTAAGGTAGGCGTGGCCCTGCACCATGGGCATGTGTCCATATATCTTTCGGCATGAATTTTAAGGAGAATGTGCAGGTTGGTATATGTATAGGTTTGCAGCTTTCTCTATATAACCTGTTCTTCCTTACAGATATTCTTATCTGGGGGTGGTAGTTTCATTCTATTTTCTCTGTGATAGTTTAAAATTGCAGAGTAGTTCTGGTCAATCGGGACCAGGTCGTCAGAGGCATCCTGTGAGCACCCGTGGTGTGCAGCATGCGCACGAGCTACTCTGTAAGCCTCTTCGTTTCTCCTGATTCCCTCATGACTGGGTACCCATAAAAGGTGAAATCGGGCTCGGGGTTTTATATCTCCTATAATCATATAGGCTGTGGTGCATACTCGTCCCCTGAGGTAGCTTCTGCATGTCGCTTGATAGTCTGATAGGATGGTTATTTATTGTTAGTTTGGTTCCGTCGCTTTGACAGCAAGGCAAATGTCTTCTGCTTCCACGATAGTGGCGTTGTGAGTGGAGACGCTAGTGATTTCTCTGCCCAAGTAGTCAGTGACAGCAGCTACCGCTCTTTTCTGCCTGCCTGGATATCTTGCCGCGTCCACGAAGCGGGAGTTTCATTTGTCCCCATTCGTTTTCTCAATGTATGCAGCTCTAGCTTCTATTCTGCCTGCATGTAGAGTTGGGTCCATATTTCTGGGTATGGGCGCCACTTTGATGCTGTTTCTGATTCTTGTGGGAATGGGTTTAGCTTGGTTGTGTTTTTGTAGGAGCTCGAGATACCCGAGTCTGCCAAGGAGTTTCCTACCCGTGGTCGTTTGTGCGAGTCTGTTTGTTTGAGTTATCAGTTGAGCTTCTGCCAGTTCCTCGAATGTATTATGAATCCAGAGAGACATGAGTTTTTCAGTTGAAGTACATTGCGGAATTTGTAGGGCGATCTTGTATGCTTTCCGTAAGCATTAATTGATCACATGCCTCTCTGTTTTCGTTATATGGTAATACGGCAAGCTGTAAATGAAGCGGCTAACCACCAGACATCTGATTGGGCGAAAGGTGTCGATTCCTTCATCCCCGTCCATTTCGTTGGCTACCCGCTTTATCATTATTGCGACTTGTAAGAAAATCGTTGGGGCAGGCGGTAGTGTCGAGCGGTCCCACAATATTCGCTGGAATGCGGGATAATTGTTCGTGATGGGGAAGCGCCGCTACGCGTTTAGCATGCCAGGATAATTGAAAGCCTGGGTTTGGTGGGCAAGACTCACCTACATAAATAAGCTCAAGCAAGAAATTGAAGTTACCAAAGAAATGACTCATTGATGCGCATTACACGCCTAAAGTACAAACACGTTTATTGACAGAAGTTACTGCAGCGTTCATGCGGAAACGATTATCAACCAAGTCAAGCGTGTTGCAGACACACAACTCGGGAGCAGTCATCGCCTAATGCCGCTGATGCAACGCTCACTTCAGGTCCACTTGATTTGCTTTATGTGGCTCAAATAATAAACAGCTGGGAAAGCTGGGGTCGCCGGAGGCGTTTCCTTGCCTTAAATTATGAATGCCGAGCAGAATGATTTGTTCTGATATATTTATCTCAGGACTAATATTGACTTTTTCATATAATTGGAAGCTTCCTGTGAATTCTTGCGTTGTTAAATGCTGTGATAAAAAATTATTTTTCAGCTAAAGCAATCAGTTAGGGAACTTGAAGATAAAAATCAGTATCCATGATTTATTTCTTTCTCTTTCTAAGTTTCAATAACAATACCTGCTTATTTTTACCAATTTTCCAAAAGAGAGTAGTCCCACCCGTCTTACTATTGATTTGTGGCACACAGAACACATGGGCGATCCAACCAGTTCGTTCAATTATTGTTTTCTACAGGCAGTGGTTCAAAATTCTTTAATCCCATTTTCCTTTTTTTTATTTATGGCAGTGCTTCGGAAAGCATCTCTCCAGGGTCTTTTACTCTCACGGGCACTGCATCATGAAGTGGGAGCATAAAGAAAGATGTCTGTAAGAGATGCAACACTGTTTTTTAATCGAGAGTGATACACATAAAATACGCTACACCGAGAATATGCTTTGGTACCGACGACCATATCGCTCATCGCAAGCTTTCACGAACATGTCTATGGTCATCGATCAGAACGCAACGCATGTTGTTGCGAGAGTACACACTCTGCCAGCCGATAGCATTCACCGGCCTCCTCGAGGCTTCGGCGCTGATGAAGACGCATGCACGAATCGTCGACGAGGTGCGACATCACTCGCGGCAAACACCGCACGTGTGCTGCATAGGTGCGTATAATTCGCATTGGTCATCTTCGTGGTGCTCGCGCAAAACAAGCTGTCGACATCCAGATTCGCGTAATACGTACTAGAGTTGAACGATGTGCCGTCTGGGCTGTCTCCTATATGAGGCAGGGGAAGAATTCGACGCCGTATAAAACTATGCGATCATTAGTGCAGTAAAAGTAGATAAACGTGTTCAGGAAAAAGCGAGACACGAGATCACTAATCAGACATAGCGATCGCTCAGATCTTCTTGCCATAGGAATAAGGCAGTAGTATATCTGAGGGCTGAGTCATGCAGTGGGCGCTTATTCCATTGCTTCTGGTACAACTGCCTGTGAAGGCCTCGTTCTTCTGGAAGCATGCACTGGTGCAGGATGACAGCGCCAAAACAGGTGGGTAGCGTTTGGAGCGCCACTTCTAGGCAGGCAAGAGCAGACAGAGCGAAAATCACGCAAAACGCAAGAAGATGAAAGCACTGGACAAAATTATATTGATGACACAACAACAGAAACAAAACGTAACGGCAAATGGTATACTTTGCAGGCAACGTTTGGAAGGCCAGAGGCACTTCTGCGAATGTTCGTATTGACGACCAAAGAATATTGCGTTACATGTGAAATGCATAGGTATGCGCAATACCATTAAATTTAATGTCATAAAGACGCAAAATATGACACAGTTATTACACGCAAAGCCATTGCAGGTCGAAACCTACTGACTCCGAATTCACAGGGTGACACCTTTCTTCGATCACTGGGTACAAGGTATCGCTCGCATTTGATATAGTATACCATGAATTGTAAGCACCGAGTTTGTTGCACTTGAGTCGTGCACTTGAGGCATGCATAAGAACACACAGCATCTCAGCAATAGCAAAACAGGTAGTTGCATCCGGCGATTGGTCAGCATGTTTGTCACGGGCGTTGATTTCCGAAAGTCGGACACCAACGCACCATCTCCTAGTTACTCCTACAACTTGTACCGGAGTTTCCGGCCCTTATTGTCGTTACCAGGGCACGTAATGAAATATTGACGCCTTCTATTTCCTGGTGCACATGCTCTCCGAGTACGATAATGCTGCTCCGAATTACCTTTTGTCAACCTCAATACGGCTCGGCGAAGGCGAGCAGTGCACCACTCGTCGAAATGGATAATAAAAAACAAGGGCTTTAGGTTTTGCTACAGTATCGCGGTGAGGTCAACCGTTTATGTACCACGTGCTGCCGTCAGTGAGCCTTTGGTTTGTGCATTTCTTACCCATTTCGCATATCCTTGCCGCCAGTTAACACGATTTCGATCGTTTATAGAAATAATGTAATCATCGTTAGCGTCGTCGTCGTCTTTCTGCATTCGTCACACACGCACTCACAGGTTATTTCTAGTTCACTGTGCTCGCGTCACACAAGCCAATGCTGTATTTATGCTACCAGATTGGTCAATTGGTCACAGTGCGTTGAATCTGCACACTTTTTTGTATAATCTTACAAAAGCCAGTAGCAGTCGTAAAATAAGAAGTAGTACATTCACACAAAACGCAGCAAATTGAAAACAACTGCACCTGGAATAGCGCGGAGCAACACTTCTATGACCACACAGTTGTGAAGCTTCCGCAGCATTGCCCTGGTAATTAGGAAAAAAATATAGAAATACATCGCCGTTTGAATTTGTCACATGCACTGAATGTGCGCAGATGCACAGAAATCATGAAATAGATCTGTCCGTGTTAGCGTAAAGGATATAGTACACAATAAACTCCCAAGAGAAACTGTGGGTGCCCTCGTGTATCATTTTATATGACTACGAAGGGGGCGGAGATGGGGGGATATGAAAGAGTATATAAGCATGTGTAAGAACCATGTGGCTAGAAGCTTACTGAATGCCACACAACATAATTTCGTGCTACAAAAACTTTCTGAATAGATTGCGCTAGGCACCAGGCTGCAAGTATATGCTGTAGCTGTGAAAAATGAGATTTTCGGTCATAATAGAATAAAAATGTCCGCACAATACATGTTGTTTTGTAGAAATATTCACGGTTCCTTTCTCGCCATATGCTACCATAAATGAATGAAGTTTGTGCATGAGGCAGATAAAATACATATTGTTTATTTGTTGTGGTCCGTCCTTCCACGTGGTAAGAGGTAATGCCTCCAAGTCATCCTTTCGGAAAATATTGTGCAAAAAAAGGCACAGTAATTCAAGTGTTATCGCTGCATAGATGACAGTGTACACACGTTCATTTTTGAGCTTGAGTGGTTCTCGTATGAAACTTACTGGCACCGATAAGCATTCACTTCTGTTAGGGGGTCAATCTTGCTAGTAAAAAGTGTCGCCCTCTGTAGCGCACCGGTACAATGTTCGGGAAAAGCCGCTTTTCTCCTTTCAGTATTTTGGCGGTAAATAAAGCACAGATAAGGCATGACGTAGGTTTTTGTGGTCGCTTTTGTCAAGGTTGCGAAACGGTACCAATTGTTTTAAAACTCTTGCCTTACCAAAACGAATGTGCGCCTTTATTCTTTTCATGAATTTGAAAGCAATATTGGTCGCAAAAAATACCCGTATACTTTGTGTCCCAACAATCATGCGCAAAGTTAGAAAAGCCTTAAATGCGGATGAAATTATTTGTACGTTGTTATCAGCACCTTATTAGGAGTTCAGGATGCTTGCAATATTCACAACTGTTTTTTATTGAATACGTAACCAACCATTTAAATAATACAATTACAGAAGAACCCTATCTTTTTAGAACACATTTGAAAACCAGAAATTCTTTGCGGCACCCAATCTGTCTTACTGTTCATTCGGAGTTTAAAAAAGCCCGCACAATGCAAATAGTTACTTGATTTGTTATTGTTTTCACTTTCTCGAACATTACTATATTGATGTTTAGCTTTTGTATATTGCGAATTTCGCAAGATGCGCATGGTATTGTCGCTTTTAAACTCTCATTGTAAACCTCAGAGATGAGGGGCTAGTCAAACTGCTGTAAATGCTGTTTTTACTCCTTTCACTACCGCATATGTCAAGCTACAGGCACGAACGTTGTTATAAATCCATCTTTATCCTCATGCGAACATAAGAATCGAAGTGCACTAAAAGTTCTGCCATGAAGAAACTATTCATTCGTTTTGTGAATAACCTACTTATCTAAACAAAATCGATAATATTTCCGCTGTTTGCGGACGTTAGTGGTCAGCCATTAGTTTCCCATTGAGCGCTAGTGCGAGCTTTAATTGGATTAAAGCGCTGTAGCGGGCGAATAAATCTGCCCTCCAGCAATAGTTTCGTTGCGTTCTTACGCTCAGTGAAGGCCTACCCTGCAATACCTTTTAAATGTTTTGATGCTTAGTAGAAAGCCCTGAGCAGGTTCCCCGAATTACTGTAACGTGATGTGGCATTGAACGAAAGCCAGTAATGAGTGACGGCACACTGCACAATTTTTCTAGGCTGAATTAAAATTTACGACGAAAATTACTGCTTTATTCAAATATCAATTATGAATTCTGGCAAATGCACCATGTGTTGATCATTATTTTTGCCTAGGAATAGCGTTCGAGAATGGAACAAGCAAGATGACAGACATGAGCGCTGTGCCTGGCGTCTACCTTGTCCCGTTCTTAAACGCAGTTGATTTTGGAGGAGTATGTACCATCCGACTCAAGCTAGCAAACTCGACGTACATCTGCTATTTTGTGATGTTTCGCAGAGAAATAACACTTGAAAATGCATCAGCGTGCGCATTACTCATATTTGTTATGTCTGTTGCTCGAAAAGATTCAGGTCGAGTCTGTGTGAGACTACTGCTCATAATGGACGTTCGGAGCAATAAGGGGCTTATAGTAGGAAAAAGAAAAACCAGGCTACCTGTCGTTATGAAATGTCGTAAATTTGTTCCCTACGGCAAGCGCAGGGATGTTAGTTACAAACAACAACGTTTTTCCAGCACTATCATATACTAAAGCTCAGTATTTGGGAACACTCCAGATATAAATATTTCAAATAGCAAATCAATTCTGAAAGGCCTTCTTGATGCTCATTTCATATGGAAACTTAATAAGAAAATTGAAACACAAAAGAAAAAAATTCACGCAGTAACTCCTCTGGCAGTTGTTTAAGTATTCGTAAGCATTGCGCCACTTGCTCATCGTCACGCAGCCCGCCGTCATTATCAATGTTACGTAACTTAATCCCACCAGTATAATTCCTTATCGACCCTTATCGGTCGTTAGCAACCTCATTGGACTATATCCGTCCCTTATCAACAGTAAAAAAGTCTCTCTTTTCTTGCTGCGAGAAGATGATGATGATGCGTGGTTTTCACCCCCACCTTGGCGTCCAGGACGCACCGTCAGAGGCGGTCTGCATAGGTGGCTCAATGGGCGAGTTCGGCTCGAAAGATGCAGACGCTGATGTATCAACGAAGAAAACTTGTATTTATAACAATCTTACAAAGCTTGGTTGCAGTAATACATCGGTTAGAGAGAGTTACACAGGTTTGGACCACGTAGGGCGACCCTATCTCGGCCGAGCCGATGGTGCATAGCCCCCGAAGTCAGGTCCACAACCACTCTACCCGATCGGAGCGCTACACCTGCATTTGCTAGACCCAACACTCCATCCAAAACGCTTGCTGAAGAATCATTGTTGGTTTTTTTTGTGACTGGATAATCATTCACCAATCCTTGAGTTCGTTAGAACATCCATGAGTGATTGGCCAGTCAATTAACCAACTATCCTAGAACACTTTTTTAGCACAGTTCGCAGTGTAGAATCCTCACCCAAAGTACACAATATACAACAACAAAGGGCAGAGAGTCACGCTGCCCATATTTGTCTACACTTTCAATAAACGGCGTGCCAGCGCAGCTGGTGCAACAAAGTAATACCAAGCAAAACACAAGTACAAAACCTGGACGCGAGGAAGCGTCGCAACCATGGTGCCAGTCCTCGAGCACGTGACCGAAGCGTCTACATTCCCAGGACTCGAGGGCCATGTGGCATCGTAAAGAAGGAGTTGTTTTCGAGTAAACCTGTCAGTGAGGTGCATGGGATGACTATTTTCCAGCCTAATGCCGACCCCGTGTTTCGACCGCAAGACTAAGAAAACATCCTCTCGGCGCCTATGGTCCGAGACAAAACCGATATGCTCTTATGCGGCTCTAAGAAACCAGACGCCGGTGTGCGCGGCAGCGCGCCCATAAACAGTAATGGTGGCCGTGCATCCGGTCGGCGTCGCGCGACTCAAACTGCCCGTGTCGAGACCCGAACCACGCATATTCCAAGGCTACGACGCCAGAACACCGGTGCGGAAGTTGCACGCGAAACGCGGTTGTTTGTCGCCCTTTAGGGGGGCCGCCCTTTTAACTAATCGGTGCAACCTCAAGTTGCGAATCCGTTCACACCCACGCATTTGCCGCACGCGAGGAGGACGCCTGCGGCGGTTGCGAGCAAGCGCACCGCAAAAGGGGGGTTCGAGGCGCCTCGTAACTGTCAAGCTCGACCGCTAATGTGAAGCCGGTGGTCTTGTCCGCTTCCCGAGCTCTGTGGTAGTTAGGAGTGAAATCTGCGTGTTTCTTCCACCCGCGTGCAAGATGACACTCTGTGTCAGCCTTCGACACCCATTACTCAAGTGGCGTCTGTGCGCAACGACCTCGTCGAGACGAAAGCCCACTGCCAAGATAGCACCGCGCTTCGCTTTTCGAGCTGTTTTACTACCATTCGTGGCGGATGGCCTAGATCAACCCATATCGGTTATTATCAACCTTATCGAACTCGGTGCGAGCCCTATCAACATATGTCTGCCCGTATAAAATTTATCACAATCCACCCGATCTTTATCAACGCTTATCAGTCATTATAAACCGTATATGGCTTGATTAGACCCTTATCAACGCTTATCAGTCCTTATAAACCTCACAGGAATTCATCCGGTCGTTATAAAACCTTATAAGTGCTTATTAAGCTTATCATTATCGCGCTATTTAGCACCTTATCTATCCCCATTGAACCAGTATCCACCGTGATGAAACCCATCTAACTACTCATCACTTCTTATCGGCCTTATGAACTCATTCATCACTCATTTACCGCTGCCAACGTTCTTGATTTCGAATTTATCCTGCTTTATACGAATATGATGAAGACTTCCACTCTGTGAAGTTGGATGACCTGCGAATCTGTTGAGCATGTAGGCGCGTTGCTCCGCGGGAGTCCGGAATATATACGGCCTCCCCATAAGACAGAAGAGAAGTGAAATTCAAAATGGAGAACGGCAACTTGTCTCTCTGGTTTTTTTGTGTATACATTCGCGTGGACGACGGGACCGCCGCCCCGAGGAGCCGCAGAAAACTAGACACGAGTGACATTTTGACGGCAACGACACCACGGGAGAGCGCAAACAAAGGAAACTAGAAACGCAAGTGCTTGTAACGCCGGCAAAGATAGGGCGGTGTGAACGTAGACAAGGCCGACGCGGGTCACACAGCGACAAATATTTAAACAAACCTTTATTATCTATCTGAGAAGCTACTGATCTGGAAAATGGTGCCTATTGATAACTAATCTACTCAAAATGCATATCCGAGGCTGTGGAAGAAGACGACAGCGAACGCGCGAGCTGTGGCCCGAGCACGTTCGCATGGTACCCGAGTATTTGTTGACGCAGAAGAAAAATGCACGGAACCCTAGCCATAAGCAGCTTCCCAGTAAAGATGTCGCAGTTTTGCCCTACAGGCGAAGCCTCCATTGCGATAGCAAATTAGTAGACAGCTGTACGAACTAAAGTTAGTAGTTTTATCGGCCTTATAAACTTGTAAACCTTCGCTCACGAACTAAATTAACAGGCATGGTGTAAAGCGGGCACAGGTAAACATAACACATCTCACTCAATGACCGCGAAAACTCGCTGTCAAAACGCTGGAGTAAAGAAGCACGGCAGCAGCAGCGAACGAATTGACGTTGTTGCTGTCTTTCGCTTTAATGCGAGCTAAACGTCGAAAGCACAGCGCATACGAAACTACCGGCTCTATAGTTCCACTTTGTCCACATCGCGGATCGCTTTGAAGACAAGGGCCGCGCTGGCGCGGACTTTGTCCATGTCGCAGATCGCTGTCAAGATAGGGCGGCCGGGCCGTAAGCATCAGCCTGCGGAGTAGAAGCCCCCCCCCCCCCCTCTCACCCTCTCATTCACCTCCTCCCCGTGCCTCGCCCGTGACAAAGACGGCGCGCTGCCACCCCACCTTCTTCCTTCGCGCCCGCGAGTTCGAGCCGTGATCGTCGGCGGACCCTGGCAAGCTTTCACTCGCACACACAGCGTATGGCGCGCGGTGACGTTGTTACCGTCTTTGGACGTAATACGGAACCTAACGGCGACGACCACGGCGACGCTGACGGCAGAATTGCGCTTGGAGTGTCCATACAATTGCTATCGCAAAAGAACAAATAGGAAAAGCAGCAGTGCAGTCGGCGTCAGCCTTGCGCGAGAACGGCGGCCTCCGGGGTGCTCCGGAGGCAGCCAGCCATGTATAACGCTAGCTGCTGGGCCGACTTCTAGTGGTAGCTGCTGATTACGTTTGGGCCGAGAAACTACCGTTACACAGTGCTCACTCGCCACGGAGCGCCACGGCAGCCGCCATTCCCGCGCTCTACACAAGGGTGACGCCGACTGTACAAGCAAGTTTATACGAATTTTCAATAAACAAACTAGCAGAATTCAGGGAAAGGAAGAAAATCACCGCATATCCACGAAGTCAATGATGATGAGTGGGCGAAGCACCGGGAGATCATTCGGGTAACCGTGAATCCCCCATACATTGCCTTGTCATCAGTGCAGCAGCATGGCGACGCCGGCAAGCGGACCCAGAGGCGGCGAGAGCGCGGGAAGCGGCGGCAAAAAGTCGGAAGCATTCTCCACCTAAGTTTGGTGGCGCCGATGCTCGGTTCAAGCGCGAGTTTCGCGAGCCCTCAGCTCCGGGTCCGCTTGCCGGCGTTGCCTTACTGCTGCAGCTTTGCGAGCCCTCAGGTCCGGGTCCGCATGCCGGCGTTGCCATGCTGCTGCAGGCTTCGCGAGCCCTCAGCTCCGGGTCCGCTTACCGGCGTTGCAGTTTTGCTGCAGCTTCCCGCGCCCTAGACTCCGCGTCCGCTTGTTGTCTGCGTCACCGTGCTGCAGCAGCTTTGCGAGCCCTCGACTCCGCTTGCAGTTGAGCCGCGACTCTCGCCTTTTCATCCATAACGGGCGCGCCGTTCTCAGAAGCCGCAGTTATCATCCATGGCTGAAGAGAGAAAGAGAGCGCGCGTCGGGAACGAATGCCTTTGTGCACCGCAGCGCCCCTAGCGGACTCCATGCAAACAAGAGCTACGGACGACGAATAGGAACAAGGCTCGGCCCTAAGGTGCTTCGCCCCTAAAACTAGAGCTAGGTGTACCAACATCGCTCTGCAGGGTGTTTTGTTCACTTAAAATACGTGTTTGATAGCTAGAGATAAATGAAAATGTCACAGAAAATTTTGTTTGCAGTCGTGTAAATTTGGTAGAGGCACACTGCATATTCTTACAGGGCATTCTGGCATGAAAACTAGTGCACACAAAAATTTGTCATGGTGGTATTCTCGACTCTCTTCGAAAGTTAGAACATACCAGAAATGTAACAGACACTTTCTGTTTATGTAAACATGACGTTTCTAAAATCTAGCATGCACGTTAAGAACCATTAGCAGCTGAACTCCGTTAAGTGATCCCGTGCTTCCCAAATTAAAGTGCCTTTGCTTTGTAAATATCTTTCAAAAACTCCTTTATTCCCCTGAAAGCATTTCCCTCAAATATATTCTTTCTTAAGTTCGTTGAATTTCTACATCAATGTTAAATAGAAGATACTTTGTCGATACACGACTGACACGCTTTTAACGTAATCATTTAGACGTAATCATTTAGCTAACGACAGGTATACCTTAGGCTCCAAGAGTGATGCTTTGAAAAAGAATATGTTCAGTGTCTGGGTTCTATAAGCGATTCATGCTTTGATTCCGTAGCACAACTGTGTATTTTACAGCGCCTGGATGTGCTCCCTGGGATCAATAGAACTTGCAGTATTCACCCTTGCTATTAAGGTGGCCTAGCGATCTTGCAATAATGATATGGACTTATTCACTGAGTGCAGATTTACAGACTAATATTACCCGAACGAAGGATTAGGAACTGGACACTACACACAAAGCATATTTACAAAGGATAACTGCAGCGCTGGCCAGTTCAGCAAACAGTTCGAGAGCCAGAAGTAGTTCATCTTCTTCGTCGAGGCACCCGCGCGCATCGTCCACAATAAGCACGCCAAATGCATGCATCAATATTAACAATAACTATCTAAGCGACGTGGTGGATGAGTTTACCGCAAAAAGAGGCAAGCCACGAAAAAGCTAGGCAATGGATTTCACTGGACTTACACTGGCGACGGGAAGGATTTTAAAATTGAACTCTGGATGTATGTTTGTAGAATTAAGAGTATTTACAGTTATTTCATTTCATGTACGTTTGCTCCCGAGCAGCTAAGAACAATATTTCGGGAATAAACTAGCAAACTTTTCATATAAATGTCAAGTATAAACAACGGCATGCCACTTCAGGGCATGCCTCATTTTCGGAGCGCTGGTGCGCAAATGCATGCCATCCAATGATCTAAATCTGGTCAGCCCGCATTTTTCTGAGATTTACGAGAATATTCCGGCAGCCAACGGATGAGAGATACAGTGACGGTGACATGGAAACTGTGTAGCCAGATTGAGCATGCATGCCCTCTCTGTGTTAGTTTTTTCTTATGTGTTTTATATTTTGTGTTCAATTTTCCAGTGTTTTGCTTCTGGTGTTGCCCGTGTCACACGCAACACCGTCCAGAGTGTTCAGAGATCTCGGCTGAATATTTTTACACGATGCGTTGGGCTACAGGCCTAATTAAGCAGCATGCTGAAGGCACGGATGGATGCAGCTGCCCAGCTGCGCTCATTTGCATATTAGATCCATAGGAGGGTTAGGCCCTAGGGCACAATGGAACACGAAATCCGCTGCTGGTGTGAGCAGGAGGCCATAAAATGCATGGTACATATTTTATGTAGTCCTCCTTTTCTGCGTGCATAAGACCGCTTTTATGCATGTATCTAAGTAAGCAATATGAATGTGCACGTTTGAACTTTTGCATCAGTGCTTCTACTCCACGTTCTTCTCAGTTTACCTAACTTTCAGTGATTCCTCGCGAGTGGAGGACATCCGTTCTTCATTCAATGCAAAGGAATTTCAGAACCAGGAGGACTTTTTTAACGAATAATTTTTCTTTGACATGGAGCTATAGTATTTTTATATTGAAACGGCTCTCAGAGAAAGGAGCTTTCTTTCGAGTTAATGTGAACGTTAAGGATAAATCCGAATTAACGGTGGTGCCAGCGTACGTAAAGAAGTACCAATATCTGAAAAAGATAAATTTATTGGTGTTAGCCTTTACAGATAGCTAAAATACAACTGTCATGTCAGTTCATTATGCACAAAGTGTCATTTGGTATTCATATTATCATTACAACACGTGCATATATAGGTAGCCATTCAAGATACTGTTTGTCTACGCAAATAAACACATATCCTACTCACATCAGGCGTTTAGAACGACCTCAAAACCAAGCAAAAAATCATGACAATTACACCGCTGCGCTGCCATTCCCTGCCTATTTACCAATTTTTTCGTATTCTACCCCTTCGGCACTTATTTCAATTTCAGTTGTCATTTCATATATTTTACTTCGTTCATCTTAACATACCTACGCATGTCCTTTCTTTGTGTCACATTGTTAATTCATACAACAAGATTTTATAAATAGAAGAACCCCTGTTATCCAAAATCACACCAAATTATGGAAAGGTTACCCCAAGATTCGGTGGTATAACTGTTTGGAATGCAATTCCTATAGACATGAAGATTACTTCTTCCTTGTACTCCTTTAAACGAAAATAAAAAATACAATTGTTAGAAGAGCCGCTTTATTTGTAATGTACCTTATTTTGCAGGATTTCTTTGTTCTTTGCTTTTTCTTCTCTTGAGGACGTGTGATTTCTAGTATTTTTATAGCAATTTCTGCAATGAAAATCTCTTCGCTCTTGGTGTGCATATTGATTTTAGGCAAATACTTTCATGGTGTATTATAAATTCACGAGTTATTAGATCTTGATCATTTGTCTTCATGCATGTTAGCCTTGTCATTATGAAATAATCATTTTTATAGCACGGTTCAGTATATTATTGTTTTGTCTTGTGATTTTGTATGTATATACCATTGTGCTGACTGTAATCGCTTATTGGGTGCATCCTGCTGCTGTTTATAGCATTACCGTGTATGCATTGTGAAAGAGGAGGTCCCTCGGACAGGTCTACTTTGGGAACTCCTAATGTAGTGCTGAAAATGTATGCTTGTTTTCTTTTGCACTAAAATTAGTTTGGAAACTAAAAAAATAACCATTCATGGCTGGCGTACAGTATCGCCATTCCATTTGGAAATGTCGAAATACTTCGGTAACTTAGGCAACATAGCCAACGATAGACCGCATACTTGGCAATCACGCTTGTGACAGGGCAAAGATTCATACCGGCAGGTTGCGTAAAAAAGCAAGAGTAATATAAGACCAGCGCAGTTGCGTCACAAGCGGTACTTCTGGACGGAACTGGCAGCATGGTGCACTGACCTCATCTATGTTGCTAGGCGCTGTGAGTGGAAGTGGAGCTTAAGATTCCTAACTCTAGAGCCATCACTGCTTCAAGCATGTCCTTCACGGATCTCGCGAACATCTTCGCAATGTGCGATCACAGAGCCATAAAGAGGGCACGCAGTTCCATGGTGACAGCCTTTCTTCTGTGTTTCGTCATGACGCGGTTGAGTTCTCGCCAGTGCAGCTGCATAATTTTGTTTTTCTTAAGGTTCAGCAGTTGTCTTGTTTACAGGGTCACTGCTTGGTGGTTTGACTGCTTTGGCTGCTCTGCCATGTGATGGTGCCACCGTCCTCCTATTCCTGAAGTGGTGTTAGGCAGCGAAAATCAAGAATAAGATTTCATATTACTGGGTGGTCATCTGATTCTGTGAAACTATTTGTTTTCCCCGTCTTGATGCATTCATCTAATGAAGCTCTTGGTCACAAAACAAACACCTTCGTTCATTTTCAGCGCATAGGACGCCTTCTATACCTAGCGCGATGATCACCTCTACAGCTCGCACAAAAACAATTATTGCGTGTACACGTTTTGTAGTGATGTGGTGCTCCCTATCGTGTACACCGCTGCTCACTGCAGCAGTGCTACGCAGCAGTACGTGACCAGCACCTTATGGTCTACGGTAGTTTGTCATGTTCTCGTCAGTGTACCACTTCTGAACTAATCTGATAATAGAATTGTTTTGCAAGCATGATTTGGGCCTTCCTGCTGGGAGGCCAATTCTCGAGACCAACTTGAAACTGAGAAGGGCTTTGACATAGTCTTCTGTCTGGACATCTAAAGGTGGCACTCAGTGAGCAGTAATTTAGCTGCAAACTCGCGACGCGCCATTAATTTTTTCAGTCTCTGCGTAAAGGACAATAATATTCCCGTTCTTCAAGCCCGATCATACCAATACAGGTATTATTTTCAGTGGGATGCCGATGTTTCTCTCTTTAAGATGTGACACAACCCTGAAGCCTTCATCGTTCAGATATGGGATCTCAGATATTTCATGAACATAAATGAGTGTATATTCGTCGTTCATTTTTGCAGTATCATCTTACCTAAATTCACGGTTGCTCTCAGCCACTGTTGGTCTCCTCTGGCATATTGTCACGTCAGCTGTAGCCATGTCGGAGCTCTCGCTGCTACCGGTATTAGGCTGTCCTGGTTCCTTTCAAAGTGGTGCGTGGCGAAGGACCCCGCCGGTAGTCGGTAGGAAATATTTGTTCCTGAGTCTTTGAAGATTCCACCTGCAAACTTGATGCTATTTGCTAATTATTATTAACATTATCTAATTTGATATCATTACATAACTTGATATCGGAGTGGTTACTGTATATGCGGTCGAATATGAGGGCGTTAACGAAATCTCACACCGCTACTTTCACGCTTCAACTTGAGGATGACGCCAAGACTGTAGAGCATAGAAATTTTTATACATGTAAAGAGCGCTAAGAAAGGCTTCTGAAAATGAGTGAGAAATTTGGTAATAGAATGAGTAAACTGGCTGTGGTATCACTGCGGTCTACCGGAATCTTATTCGTTTAACTGTCCCAACTGAATGCGAATTTTCTGTAATCGTATTCAAGATACTTACTTAGTTCAAGCTTGCGTTCCTGCTGTCTTTGACCGAAATGTCTCGGGAAACGGTATATCTGAAAATATATTTACAAAATATCTACAGCGAGCTGTAGCACTGCCAAGATGGCGTAAAGACAATCTCTTGAATCGTTGTCTTCTTCACCCGTCAACTTTGTCCCATTGCGCGGTCTCGTAAAATTAACCTGCGGCCGGAAAAGCGCCGACCCGGCGCCTAAGGTGGGCGCGAGGTATGGCTTGAGGCGGGCCATGTGCACGACGTCTGAGGAAGGATAAGACGTGGTGGGATCGAGCGGGGCTATTTCGTAAGTGACATCTGTCAATTGTCGCCGGATGCGATAGGGGCCACAGTATCTTCAAAGTAGTTTTTCGGAAAGGCCAACGCGCCGAGACTGGGGACCAGACAAGGACAAGATCACCCGCACTGAAGCGGGCGTCCCGGTGGTGGGCGTCGTACAACAACTTCTGCCGTGACTGCGACGCAGAGAGGCGAAGACTGGGCAATGTGACGTGCCTTTTCTGCTGTAGCAATGACGTCGCGCGCATATTCAGTAGGCAGTGCGGCAGGAGTCGAAATAAGTGAGTCAAAAGGGAGCGTTGGTTCTCGTCCGTAGAGAAGGTAGAAGGGAGAGTAGCCGGCGGTGTCATGGCGTGAGGAGTTATATGCAAAGGTGACAAAAGGTAGCGCAGTGTCCCAGTCATGGTGATCAGACGAAACATACATAGAGAGCATATCAGTGATAGTGCGATTCAGACGTTCAGTAAGACCGTTCGTTTGGGGGTGGTACGCAGTCGTAAGTTTGTGTTTGGTGGCACAAGAACGAAGTAAGTCTTTAATGACTTTAGATAAGAAGTAGCGACCCCGGTCGGTGAGAAGCTGACGAGGAGCGCCGTGAGGCAAAATTACGTCTTGCATCAAGAAGTCGACGACGTCTGTAGCGCAACTGGTCGGGAGAGGTCTTGTGATACCGTAACGGGTCGAATAATCCGTAGCAACGACAATCGATTTATTGCCAGCGGTGGAGAGAGGGAAGGGGCCGAGAAGGTCGAGACCAACACGAAAAAATGGCTCGGCGGGTATGTGAATAGGCTGGAGGAGCCCAGCTAGAGGAAGAGATGGCCTCTTCCGGCGTTGGCACGACGCGCAGGCAGCGACATAACGTTGAACAAAACGGTAGAGACCGGGCCAGAAAAAGCGCCGCCGTACACGGTCATACGTCCTGGAAACACCAAGGTGACCGGCTGTTGTGACATCATGCAGTTGCTCGAGTACGGTCACCCGAAGGTGTGCGGGAACGACGAGTAGTAGTTCCTGTCCCTCGGGGTGCATGTTACGGCGATATAATGTGCCATTTACAATGACAAACAGGTGAAGTGACCGGTCGACGAGCCAGACTGCAGGCCGTTGAAGAGATCATTTAGAGACGTGTCCCGCCGTTGCTCTTCACCAATGTGGCTGAAAGCGGAGAGCGAGAAAAGGCCAGGCGGTGTATCCTCCGTGGTAGCTTCGGGGGCATCAACGGGGTGCCGAGACAAGCAGTCGGCATCCTGGTGTAGTCGGCCAGACTTGTACACCACAGTGCAGGTGAAGTCCTGGAGACGTAGAGCCCAGCGACCTAGACGCCCAGTGGGGTCCTTGAGGCTCGAAAGCCAGCACATAGCGTGGTGGTCAGTGGTAACAATAAATGGCCTCCCGTATAAGTAGGGGCGAAATTTGCCAACTGCCCAAACAAGAGCGAGGCACTCGCGCTCGGTAATGAAATAATTGCGCTCGGCAGGGGAAAGAAGCCGGCTGGCGTACGCAATAACTCGATCACAACCACGTTGGCATTGGGCTAAAACAGCACCAATGCCATAGTCATTCGTGTCTGTGCGTACATCAGTTGGAGCATTGGGATCGAAGTCGGCGAGAATCGGCGGGGTAGTGAGTAGCGTGATAAGGTGTGAAAAGGCGATGGTTTCGCTCAAGCCATGCTTGAGCGAAACCGCACGAAAACGGAGCGTCTTTCCTGAGAAGATCTGTTAGTGGACGGGCTATGTCTGCAAACTTTCTGACAAATCGGCGGAAATGCGAGCACAAGCCCACAAAGCTCCGAGCATCCTTGGCACAAGTTGGTACAGGGAACTCGATGACAGCACGAACCTTGGCGGGGTCGGGACGGACGCCAGTTGAATTGACGAGATGGCTGAGTATGGTAATTTGGTGGCGACCGAAGTGGCATTTCGAAGAATTAAGTTGTAGCCCAGCCGCACGAAACACCGACAGGATGGATGAAAGACGTGTGAGGTGTGTGGCAAATGTCGGGGAGAACACGATCACGTCGTCCAGGTCGCAATATCTTTGTCGACTGCTGCTAGAGCAAAGCGAGAAGCCTAAATCGCCCTTGTGCTAATCACAAAAAAATATATTCCTCTTCTGTTTCTTCACCTGAGTCTTGGGAATACAGCTATTAAATGCTTATTCTCTAGCCTGCATATAACAAATGATTACCGTATAATGTAGGTTTTAATGACAGGAACGTCAAAGGTGCCGAAAGCAAAGAAATATGTTTCCTCATGCAATAGGCATCTGCTCTTTGTGACAAAACGTGTTGAAGAATTTCTAGAGGTTACGAAAAAAATGCTGGGAGAGGTTGTTTTTTTAAATATAAATTCCTTGTCCTCAAACGGAAGTGACACCGCTTCTCGGCATCAGGAAGAACTTCTTTAAGAACATCGATATAAACGAATTGAGGGACGTGTTGTGACCAGCGCGGCCTACAGTGTCAGAGTTTTTATTTTGGAATTTACACCCCTCAAAAAAAAAAAACTTATACAACCACTGTAGCTGGCATTCGCACGACAGCCGACAATGGGTGGCCGCATGCAATAGTGGGAGGCATCGCCACCAGACCCATAACACTGACACGCCGTTTCGTTTTCTCATTTACTAAACATAGTTCTCGTGACCTTTTGATACTTGCTGATGAAACATAGGGTACCAGATTTGGAAAAGACACCCAGAATCTTAACGGAAATTAATTTCAAAGTGCCTCTATTGATTTTGTTCATAATGCTTGTTGACACGTCAACACACAACACCGAAGAATATATTTGCGTATTTCTATTGCTGAATCTCGTTCGTCTTTCTTTTTATTTTGCGAGGGTATACGGGCATTGCCACCACCACTTCTGGATCTCGGTAACTTCCAGGCAGTGTTTATTTGAACCTCACGCGTTTCTTGTAGAAATGATCGCGTGAAGTGTCAAGCAATTTTCCTGGCAATAACGTCTGAGCGTCACTGCTGCAAGTACAAAGGCATTGTCACAATTTTAATTTAGCCATGTATCTTGGTCATGCACATACTTTATTTTTGGGGGGCCACTGATCGAGAAGAGTCATGCGAAGCAATACTTACTGATTTTTCCGCTGTTTTTTTTTATTTACACCCTCCTGAAGGGTATCAAAGGCTTTGACATTAGTCACGTATGTTGAGTAGATAGTTCAATTGCCTTAGATTTAGAAGCAACTAGAAATATATACAGTGAAAAGTTTTTTAGAATGATTTTTGGTCAACTGGTGTTTGCTTCTTGAACATGACAAGCTTCTGAAAACAATTAAAGAAAGCAATATGTGCACATATGCACAATACCACAGCCGTTGTTTTCTTGCCGTAACCTCATTTTACATAATTATGAATGTCAGCAAGACGGCATTGAAGAAACACAATTATCCTCACCTTTCGCACTCACAGCCAAATTCGCGTAGTTATAAACATCGTGAGAGCATTTGTCAGTAACAATAATTATTTCAACATAAACATATTGAAACGTAAAGACATAAAAGCACATTTGTTTTTGTTTTCGGAATGTTGAGAAATCGTGCACCCCTTCGTTATCATTCCTCAAGAGACGGGCAATAGTATGATAGATGAGGCTGCTACTTTTTTCATTGCCAGATGAAATTAGGGATAATGACAATCACCTTCAGCACATGCGCCCTATTCTCCATTTATTCGCCTGTTGTATTTTTCGAGATCGCACTAAATGGTAAACGATAGCGCTGTTTAAATTCTGGAGAGATTGATGCCACCATCTATTTTATGCTAGGTAGTCAGGTAATACTCCGAATAAGAAAACCGTTTAATGACTGAACTATCATTTGTGGCTGAAGTTTTATGTCTTAAAGCACCACTGGATTTATGGGGTAATTTGCTTAGGTTAGGGTAGCTTATTGCACCTACGTGCTAAATCGATTACCAATAACTTTATGCGATACTACGACGCCCCCTTAGATATGAGCACACCGGCGTTACAGCATGCAGCGCACACACAAATGCAGGTGGAGTAATGGGCAACGTCGAATATTGGAGGATATTTCGGTTACGCGAAAATCGCCATATCGGCGTGAAAGCATAATAGAAAGCAATTTGACACATAATAAATAGCCGTTTAGTTACAAGTTAGTAGTAAATGCTTGTGAAAACGATGTCTAGACATCTGTAATGAGTTCGGAATTTTCTGTTATATTGTGGCCAAGCGCCCTGCGATGAACACTGGGATAATTTGCACGGTGTCGGCATAATCGCAATATGGCTTTCGCAAGGACGGGTCAATAAAACATATGCTAGCCTAGGAGAAACTGCGCTTTACTGAAATAGATGGCTGCGTAATAAACTACCCCACATACCTAATCGTTATGTTTACTCGTCCACATTAAACGTTTTCACATGTAAACTGTCACTTGTCGCCAGTAAAAGGAGCACAAAATTCGGAATGTAAACAATCAAGAGAAGCGTAAGCATAGAAGACTACAACGATTCTTTCATGTACTTGGACTCGCTCGCCAGTATATTAGGCGATAATGAGAATGTCCTGTATTCGCCTGTTCCTGCCATTTGTACTGGATTGTAGTCCTGGCTAACCGTGTGTGATGGTTCTCTAAGCTTGGTTCCCAGCATCCGGATTGTAGGAAATAAGTCTGCGGGTCTAAGCTGACAAAGCTTATCAATTATATCTGCCATGTTTTTCAATCTCCACAATCCTGTACTTTGTAATTTTGACCCAATGTTGGGAAAATGTTAAATCTTGTCGTGTCCGCATTTGTTGGCACGGGTAAGACGTTTCATAGGTATTACGTTTTTTTATTCAGTTTACGGTTTCACTAGCCATGCATGTAAATTCTTCGAAACTCGGCTTCCTAATTGAACCTTCTTCCCCTAAACCTTTGATGCCAATTGTACGCGTATCCGTACGCGCGTGAGAAAACCACTGCGAAGCAGAAGCTTTGTTTCACGCACGTTTTCACACAGTTTGGACAAAAGTGGCACAGTGCTGACAGGCTCAAAACCAAAAAGAAAAATAATTATGAGACATGCAGCGCCAGCAGCCGCTTTTTGCGTAGCCGCTCCTTTGGGGGCGATGTGGGCTTGTTGATTTATTAAAGACAATTATTGCAGAAAAAAATGCGCGAGGACCCTAAAAATAAAGAAAAGAAAAGAACACAACGAACGAAAGAAAACACAAGCGCTCCATGCGTCCTGTGTTTCTTCTTGTGTGTTCATGATTATTTCTGCTATCAATAGATGCAAGACGGAATCAACATTACGCTAAATCGGCGAATAATAATCTGCGAGAAGGGGAGCAGTTATGCAAGTTGTGAAATACTGTTTTTTTTTTCAGGTTCATCTTTGTAGTCTGTAGATCCTGTCTGAATCTTTGCTATGCAAATTAATATACTTGAGCACAGCACCTTTGATGCTTTGGCGCAAAGCCCTGGCAGCGCAAGTGCTAGGCTTTTCGGAACAACGCTGAGTACTGCGGTAGCAGTGTGACGCATGCAAGAATAATGACGGTGCGCTACTCTGGTTGGTTTGCCGCGTTACTGCCGCGAGCGCTTACTTCTACTTGTGTACTTATAAAGTGTCATGGTAAGTGAGCTTTTAAGTGTTTTTCTGTGTATCCAGAGGCGTTTAAAAAGTTAGCTTTTCTTAGCTCGTTTTCCAGTTTCCCGCTTCATGTCGTTGTCACCGTTGCCTTCCGCAAAGCATTTATTGGTGGAAGCGCATTCGATACCACGTGACTCCGCGGCTTAGTGGGTGTTTGCAGTGGCGCATTAAGCAGATGGTGTTTACCTGCATGACATGTTTATCTTTTGACAGGATAACCGGTGGCAATGGTTGTGTCTAAGTGCCCGGCTGCTCCAGTGTATGCGTACAAAGCCGGCGAGCGCTTGAGTATCGGAGAGAATAGTAGCATTTTAAACCAGGAGTGCTATAAAACCTAATGTACACCAACATTTTGTACAGGAAGCAGGACCTTTATACTCCCAACTTATTCGGCGAGAATGAGATCCGGAGCGAAAAACGCTTAGCCCATACCACTGCTAACACTTAAACATTCGCGTTAGACTCTCGTAACCTTCGTGTGAGTTTTTTTCTTTCATTTCTTTTTTTCTTAGCCGCTTCATCTACAGAATACAAACAGCGTTCGCACGCAGACCACAGTGAAATGTTTCTGCGACAGAACACAGCCGGATTATCTATGTCTGAAACTGGAAACGTGTTGGTATCTAAGCCCCAAGTTTTTAGCGCATACGCGCTAACACCTGTGCCTGCACCGCCTGTGCCGACTCGCGGATACTAATTATCATAAAAATCGTAGCCGGTGGATAGGCGGTGTGCGCTTGTTCCCAAAAGGCAGCTGTTCTCTTTCGACTTATGCATCTGGAACGTTCCCTCGTGCATTTTGATTGGCCTAATATATTTACCTTGCAGCTTCCTTTTGTGGTTAACTAGTGTGGTTCAGTTTTGATTGAGGCTCAGACACGTCTTAAAAATTTTTTTTAGGTTAGGCTTTTCTTCTGGGAGAAAATCTGGTGAGCGGGTGAGTATCGCATTCTACTTCGCACTCTTGTACATTCTTTGGGCACACATTATTTTCTTTCTAGGTAGAGGTCCCTCTTCATACCAATTATGTAACGAGGGACTTTGTCGTGTGGCTTAAACCGTGTGAAGCATACACCTTCTATATAAATGCATACCTTGGGACGGCCAATGACTTACCGCAAGAATCTGTGGTGTGGGCGATAAATTTCGGCGCATGCAGGCAGTGGTAACTTCTCAACCCGTCAGGGTAGCTCAGAGTAGCAATGGCGTTCTGCGGCTAAGCTCGAAGTCACGGTCTTGATCCCGGCTGTAGTGGCGGCATATCGATGGGTTCGAAATGCAAGGCGAACCGTGTAATTGAGTTAGGCACACGTAAATAACTACAGGTGTTCAAAATAATTAAGAATTTCTTATAAAAGCATGTCTCATATTCAGATCGTGGTTTTGACACGCAACTCCGGAACTTATTTTTTTATTTAACGACTGGTCTTTCAAAGAAAGTACAAACAAAAACCACAAATGGCGCAAAAATTCTCAATCCGGAGATACAGAGAAAATATATTGCATCAGGTTTAGGCCAAGAAATAGCCAAGCCTCAGTCATGGAATGTATAAAATAAGAGGAACGAAAGGCTGGTTACAAACACAACAAAAGAAAGTAAAAACTAAATGTGCGGTCTTAGTTCTCTTTGCTGGAAGAAGTGAACCTAAGTGTGCGAGCAGTTAAACGAAGCTCTTACTCAGCAAACGGAAATTACTTCTTTGATTGTGTTTTCACCCTTAATGACACCCTTTCTTCGCCTCGGTAATTTAGGCTACGACGTCGCTTTTTCAAAAGAGCCGAATGCACGAGGGTCAACAAGTCACTTCGAGGACAATCAGGGATCCTATCAAAAAAGAAAAAGGCTGTTACACTATGATCGTCCGTAAGCGACGTCAGCCACTCCTGATATTGCACTCATTATCAGCGAAAATGGTCGATGATAAAGAGCAACGAAAATCTTCATGAATTTGGCCCCAGGTAGGTTGTTCTTGCGACCCTTTGCACTTCCCCGGTCATGTTTCTTCTGACGCTCTTCGCAAGCACACTGGTGGACAATAATATCGAGAGAAGGAAGCTTTAAAACGATGTAAGCCAATTGCATGTTATTAAAGTGCAGCAGATCCGACGAGTTGCAATCAATATACACCGAAGATTTCCCTGAGCGCCTAAAGAGCCGAAACACTAGTTTGTGTTTATTTAATGTTGGTAAAAGTGACACGGAAGGCTAATTATTCAGGCATTGTAGACAGGCTATTGCAAAGCCGCCGCCGCTGCAACAGATGAGCGAAGGCGAGCTTTCTTGTACTCTTGAGCGCTCGCAAACGTATGCATATGTACATACTGTACGTGACATGTTAGGGAGGTTGCGCAGGCCAATTTTGATGTTTTTTTTCAGTTAATTAGGGGCGAAATAAGAATTGTTAGATCCTCGTTCACAGAATTTGGAGGTGTAATGAAGCATTCACAATAATTATATTTTGGTTGAATGACGGCCATGTTACTGTTCTTATGCAAAGAAAGTTTAAGTGAATAGATGATTTAGGCGCTGTAATGATGATTACTGAACATTCGTATTTCCCCTATTCGTGTGTGTCATGCGAGGCGCTTAGTTGGGTCTCCCAGTTTTCTCGGTGAACTAAACGAGGCATCTTGTTTATCATTCGTCGAAGTCAGAATGTTGTTGTGGGTGATGTACCATAAAAGTTAGGACTGGAAAGGGAAATTACTGGACAGCTTTGTTAAAAAAAGTATTTAATCTCGCATTGCAGATTTTCGCTAGAGTATTTTACGACCCCCTCAGAAAGGACGCTGAAGGTATCGAAACAACTCAATGTGCTCTGAAAATTATAGTCCAAGGAAACGTGGCGCATTTACACGTTATGTGCTTGCAAAGTTGTAAGAGTGTTACCTAATGAACGGCTTTGCAAAATATTCCTTCGCGAATTTCGGCCAATCGGAGGAATTGATACACCAAAGAGGGTAAATCTGTATTGGCGAGTTGTTCTCGCACCTTTCGTAAGAAGTAGTACGTGTCTGTTTGCTGGCTCTTCTTAGTGAAGAATGAACATCCACGCCCGGGTCACACGATCTCTTTGGGGCTACTACGCAGTTTGCGTTGCTGGCTGGTGAAAGTAGAAATTTATCGGATCGAATAACATATTTACAGCTGACGCGCTCTGAGTTGTTCTGCGGCGCTTCTCATATTGTCATGTGATACTGACTATGCCACCAGTTTTCACCATTGCTGCCGTGCCAACTTCTACAGGTCATGCAACAGGGAGGCGGTAAAACCCTAAGGGAGCAGCAAAATGTAGCAATTACTAGCTTCACAAACGTGCAAGAAAGCAGTATATTCAATAGAGCGAACATAAGAAACCTTTCTATACAGTCACAGCTAATTACAATTAAAAAAAACAATTTACAAGTTTCCTGCTCAATTTCTTATATCAAGCGCACGAAAGCGTTACAAGGCTCTTCTCCGGACTGCTTCTCAGAGTCCTTGAAGATCTCTGCATGATACCGAGTTATATGGGGAACAACTTAGGAATAATTCAGCGCAATTAGATCGGCGCTTACGAGAGAAATATTAACTTTTAAATTATTACTCAACCTTTATTTTTCCTGACTTTCATTGGATATACGAAGTTTTTTGAAGGTATTTTCATTGTCCTTGGTGAGTTTAACAAGTCTTCGTTATATTTCACGAAAACAAGGAGCAAGTTGCGGCTGATGTGTCGGTGAATTCCAAATGTGTAGATTAGCTACGACCTCTGCAAATAATTACGTATGCGTGCACTCTAGAAGGATTCAGGTGTGTTTTAAAGATGGCGTAGAATTTGTTCCGATGTTTTGGCAGAATTGTGTGAGCCACCAAAATCATATTCTGCGAGAATAGCTACAGCAATATGGACAGTGCGGACACGAAGGTAAATACATGTTGATGACTGGCGACTTTTGTAAGACACTCCTTCAACTGATCAAAAGCGTTTATTTTAAGTATAGTCCATGTTAAGTGTAATGTTTAGTGTATTTCAACGTTGCTGTCTCAAACATGAACTTCACCAATAATTACCTAATCCTTCTTTTTCCTTCTCTTCACGTGATATAAGAGACGCCTGCAATGTACTCAGTGAACTGAATGAGTTGTCTTGTTCATTTTTGGTGGAAGTACGGGACGGTTGGTAGTCGTGTAGGCAAAGTTCAAATTCTGTGGGTAATAACGGCCTTTGCGTTATATTAAATATGTAATCGCGCCGGAGCGTAAATGTTCGTTATAAGATCAGCGTACTAATTTCATAGCTGTAGCGCAAAAGCAGTGACAGCAACCGAAATAAAATTTGATGAAAACGGAGGAAGATTATGGCTGGCAGGCATAGGACGTCAGTGTGCGGTTTATTTGCGGCCTTTGCTAAGCATTTCCTTAAAAACTGCTCGACAGCGTTATATGCGCGCAATATTGCAAACGGTTTAGGCAAAAGCGGGCAACATTTCAAAAGGAGGGGTCTCATTACGGGCACGCGAAATTCTTAATGCAACTAATGAAAAGGAGAAGCGGCGCTGAAAATAGGGCTTTGATTCAGGAAGTTCGAGCAAATATGCTTTTCTCTCTTTCTTAACTTTTTTTTGCGTGTGTGGCAAATGTCACTATGACGGTGACATTTCGTGTGTTCGCGAAAATGATGATCCATAAATTGCCATTTTCCCAGACCATTCAACTCATGTGTTTCCACTCGCGAGGAAACACATGATATGACTGGTCTGGGAAAATGGCAATTTATGGATCATCATTAATACAAGAGGATGAGACAGCAGAGTCTGAGCGCTATGTTCTACAACATCTATGCCAAAGCCCCTAATCGAAGAACCATAGAAAATGAGGGTACTTCGGTGATTTAGCACAATGATACTTCGTTTCTTTTCACCTTGTTCGAGAGCCCACATACTGACTTCCTTCTAAGTTTAGTCTTGCGAGGTGGGCCTGTTCTTTATACAGGAAGCTGTAGTGAAACTATAAAAAAAAACACTGGAAAGACTGGGTTTCTAATTCCGACAGCAATTATTCTGTGCGCCTTCTGCATATTAAGCTTCGTTGTGTTCTCTTTCAGCGTAATATACAGCTCTTTATTGTATGCATAGTTCACTAAAAAAAAAAGTCATGCATCAAGATGCAGCTGAGCGCATTGCCCCCGCCCCCCCCCCCCAAAAAAAGAAAACACTAAAAGGAAAACGCTTCGAAATGAACCTGTCCTTCGCTTTCTCATTACTGTATGCATGCCCATCATCTAATAATCCCACATGCCCTCTGGGCTGACCTGACTCAGAGCAAGGTAATTTACCACCCTATTGGCATGCGCGCAGGAAATATCGACAGTATCAATTATTTTCTCTTCTGCATAAAATGGGCTTCTTCGCCGGCTTGCTCCTGTGGCCACGACGATGAGTATTTTCGCGATCTACTCGAATGTCCCAGATACGCGAGGCAAAGACGGCAACTACAAGAACAGCTACACGCCGTTGATTCCCACAGACCTTTCTCGGTCGCAAAAATCTTTAGCCCATGGTCGTCGACAATTGCTCATCGAAAAGCATTGATTGCAGTCGAACATTTTTTCGAATACACAGGCATCCTTAACAGTTACAAGATATCGCACCGAATACTAACACCGTGTAACGACAACTTGCTCCTATTATTGGTAATTATTAGCGCTTGTATATCACGTGAATACTCTTTTGTATTCCTATGTAGTCTCATCTGTTTACATACCCATCACAGTCTACATCACGGCCGATTGCGCATGTTTGTGGCTTTCTTTACAAACTCACTGTGGTGCGACTTGCCTCGGGCTTTTATATTTATATGTTTGTGAGTGTATGCGGGTGTGTGCTGTGATTTCCGGCCCTGCGACGTCGTTGCTTTTCACTCTCTCACTATATATATATGTGTGTGTGTGTGTGTGTGTGTGTAATATTGCTTCTGCTATGCGAAAAGGTGAAGCCGTCACCATTATAGGGTAACTATATACGTCTCTTCCTTTTTATTCTAATTTCAATACAAAATTAAAAGACAGCAATTGCGGCGTTGTATTTTGTGCAGACGTATTTCGCAGCTCGGCGCACATGAACGTTGAGCGTTGTCGCTGAAAACAGCAGGAAACATGTGTCCTGCCCATTTATTTTGCCCTAAACATATTTTGTTTTCTAAAAGCGTTCAAACTATTCACGAGTACCACTGTGACAACCAAATACTGTATATTCTATGTTACGTATATACTTATAAAAACACACAACGAACACACTACAAATGTGAAAAACAAATTTGTTTGATGCTAGCTTAACAGTATATCCTGATCATGTGTTGGAGCTTGCTCCGACTTTCCAGCCCGTTGTGGCAGAAGGCCGTAAGATATTGTTAACGAATAGTGCAGAACAGAACGCAGTACCAAAAAAATGATATTAAACATTTCCGAGGACAACTTGTTTCTACCCCTCTATGTGTGGCACTTTTGTACGATCCGAAATCATTCCTATGCTTTTTACAAATTCCGCGAAAGCTTGCGGGCTTGGGGATAGGTCAGCGAATTTTGGAGAAATGCATGCTGAGCGATGGTCAATGCAACGCAAGCCCTGAAGCGATTTTATTTAGTTAGCGTCTCGGGAAGAAAATAAACGATGTAGTACATGTGCTGACGCCCATCTCGGTGACTGCAATTTGCAATTACTCGATGTCCAGCGGAGAGGCTATCGCGTGGGATTCAACTCACTCTTTTTCGAGTAATAGAATAGTACAAAGAACAGGATGCTTTTTTTTTGCCCAAAAATCAATTACGCCTCAAAGCTGTCTTCCTTTAAAGAACCGAGCTAGAACTCCCGGAGTGGGAAGGATACGCTGCTCTAACGAAGTTGTTTTTTTCCGTGTCACAACCGAAAAGTCCATCACGTAAAATTACGTACTGTTTTAAATGTTTAGTATATGTACCGTCTGAATTTCGTCTAAGGCAATGTAAACTCCAGATTTAGCACCCCACAGTGGACGTGATAAACGGAAAGGATATATGCTGTGTTCTAACCGTGTCATACCTAAATTTCAAAGATCGACGTGTAAGTTACGATAATGCAACCAACTTCACATTCTTCACTATCCCTTTGAGCAACGCAGTGTTTTTGACTATCAGCTTAGGTAAGTAAATAACAATAAGTAATGAGCCATCATTTAAAGTATGATTGAAACGCGAAATCACTAATGTGGAAATTGAGCGTTGGACAAATATGGCGACATATTTGACCGTGGTGACAGCTGCTGTGGTTTTAATTCTTCCGGGTGGCACAGGAAGCGCGCTAGGTTTAAAAAAGCCCCACGCGACCACGCACTTGCGCTAGGAAACATTAGGGACCTCAAAGATGCCAACAACGGAGAATAGATGCCGCAAGCAGAACCTAAGCATAAATGCGTTGCAAAAAAAATGACATGTGATGGCCTACTGCGATACATAACCGCTGAAACCACCTACCCTTTACTCTGCCTGTAAACATCAAAAACACTGACGGAGCTGCAATAATTGCCATGTGTTATTTATCACGTATCCCATTGCTTTAACCGACAAGCTATCTCGTAAAAAGGCGAAGTCAAGACCATTGTATTAGGCCCCTCTCCGTTGCTTAAGGCCTGTTCATGACTTCCTTCGGATTGTAGCATCGATCATTCGTTAGTAGCAAGTTTGAGGGCACTAATATCTGTGCGCGGAAGCTCATAGTCAAGTGGTACTCTTTTTTCAAATCTCGCTCGTTGCAGTTTCTGAAAGTCGGTTGTATTCTTGTAACTCACAAATGAATTTGTAATGTTTGGCCCGACCTAACTGAAACACCCTCCATACGCGCTGCATAACACACAAATTTCAAGAGCATGGCTTCGCATAGTCTCTGTCGATGTTCCCCACGTGCTCTATGACGATGAAATTTTCAATTTACTAAATGTTGTGCTTGAGAAGCACTCGGGAAATGACTGTGCTAAAGCACATCCAAGTTTGAATCACGTCGGTATTGTAAAACAAAAACAAGAAAAAAAAAGAGGATGAAAAAAAAAATACTTCAAAATGCATTTGCTACAGTTGAATACTTCATCAAGCGGCTGTTCACATGTAGTAACGGTGAACTATAGTAATTAAAGTGATTTCTGCCAAAAAAAAACGCTGTTTCCCGTCACGGCACGCTAAAGATATGATCATGGTCTACATGCATCTGGCCAGAACGCAATCTAAACTTTTCGATCACCGGCAAAGTTCTTCAATTACACATACTAAATACTAAATACAACATACTTGAGGCACAATGACTAGGAAGACGAACCAAAGTTCCACCTGACCCCAAGCTCAAGAGGCGACAGGCGAGGGACTGGCGTCGAATACAGATAAGCACCTACCCACACTTACATAGACTCCACAATATGTTTCCCAACAAACACAGCGACAGATGTCCCATGGTGCGACTCCACCCCGACACTAGAACACATAACTTAGGAATGCACGAAGCGTCCGGCAGGCGCCGTCTCGCCGCTACTTAACGACACGCTTAGCGATTGGTCGTGGGAGGCGCGACTCTCCGAACTGGACTTGGGAAGCCAATCGGGGACCCTCGAGTCCGGCTGCAACTGTGTATGTGGCGGCAGCGCGTGGTCACGTGGCTGTATCTTGAGAGACATCTACGTTGCGGGCAGAACCTGTACGTACGCAGGCGGCTCGTAGCTTTGTGTGCACTGTGGGAAGTACACTAGTTATGGTCATACAGGTATCAATAACGCACGCCTTCATCAGTCTGATAAGGTTAACATGATCTAGGCACAGGTAATGTGTTCTCCTGTAGTGAAATAATATAGAGAAAAATATGGTGTTAACGCAACCATAGAAAATAGCATCAAGAAGTTAGCTGCATAGCTGTGTCAAAGGCCAGCTCCTTTAACCGAGTGCGGAGTGTGACATTCAATGTTTTAATTTCGCTGATCCCGATTCCACTGATGAAAGCCCCGCGACATGACAGAGCAGAAAGTGATTGGTAATTCCGTGGAACTTGAATAAAATTTCAAGAGTTGTCGCACCTTATCGACGGCTAATTGCCTTGGGGCTAGCACGTTCTTTTACTGAGGACGTCGCACTATCTTCCTACGCTCCCTTATCCATTGCTGTGTCGCTTTGGATAATGCATGTGCAATCAATTGAACTGGATTACAGCCCCTGATAGCAAAGAGGATCCGAGCAAGGGCGGCTCACTCAATTTCTGTGAAAGGGCCCAGAGCTCTTAGGCAGTACCTTTTTTTATTGCCTTCAATATAGCAAACAAAAAAGTTGACTTCGGTTGAACGAAGTACTTTCAACTATTCTTGCTTATATTTCGCGCAATCAGGGACAGGTTATCGTTGACGCTTACGAGAACTTCAAACAGCGCAAGTGCTGATACATTTTCTAGTAAATTAAGCATTCAAGCTCTCCTCGTCATTGTGCGTCTTTCGTAGAACCATTATGCAGGGTGTACCCAGCTATCATGCAGCACGATTAAAAAAAGAGGAACGGAGTTACGCGAAGCAAACCTAGTGCGTATTGTTTTCAGTACAGTGGAGTAGCCGCCAGTAATTTTTTCGTTATTGAGATTTAATTAGGTAATTGTAATTAATTATCTAACTCAAGACGTACTGTCCTAATTATCAAAGTGTCAATGAGAAAGTTGTAGAGCAACTATGAAAAACTCCCAATAAAGCTTTCTGTTGCTCAAAAAGTGCTGCATAAATGCGTTTTTCCGTGTGTCAAAGTAGCCCGCGAATACACGCAGAATTTACACGCGACTGGCCGCTCGAGGAACTTTGCGTGCATTCGCGGGCTTCATTCCCGCTCGGAAAAAACGCTTTATGTAGCACGTATTGAGCAACAGAAAGCTGTATCGGGAGTTTTTCATGTTGCTCTACAACTTTGTCATTGACACTTTGATAATTAGGACAGTACTTCTCGAGTTAGATAAATAATTACAATTACCTAAATAAATCTCAGTAACGAAAAAAGTATTGGCTGCTACTCCACTGTACTGCAAACAATACACACTAGGTTTGCTTCGCGTAACGCCGTTCCTCTATTTTTAAATCGTGCTGCAGTGATAGCTGGGACACCCTGCATAATGGTTTCTGTTGCTGTCCGGGAAGTGATATAGCTGTCATCGGGATAAACTCTAGTGAAAACGGAGGAACAATATGGCTGACGTTCGTGGGAAGTTAAAAGTGCGCAAAATAAAATACGTCCTTCGCCAAACCTTTTCTAGTCATCGGCACACAAGCGTAATTTGTAGGCGGCGTTTTAATCGCGTCAATCATAACTCGAAAACGTTTGAAAGAGCTTTAATTACAGCCAACTAAAATTCTTAATACAACAGCCTTTCAAGGAACAGCTTCGCTGAAAATTTGGTTGTGATTCTGTAAGTTTGCTCAAGTATATTGCCGTTCTTTTTTATTCCTTTTTTTGTATGCCGTGAAATATTAACGATCAGGAAAGTCTGATGCATCGAAAACGCAACTTTGGCGTGTCTTCTGCCTAACTGTTAACCTGACGTGCTCTGTATGGACATGCTAACGTTGCTTATATTTTTCTGCTGACCAATGTTCACCATGTGACTACTGTTAAAAGCCATCGCTCGGCTTAAGATACGCCTACGTGTATGAGAAATTTCTCACATGTTGTTGCCGATTTCATAGAAAAACAATCTTGTTTAATCAGATTACGTGCTTGACTCAAATAGGGGTGTACATTCTTAAATATACGAAAGCACCAACATTTAACGGGAATTTACTATAAAACAACACTGCATGAAGTGTTCGCCTTTGTTTATTCATCTTTGTCGAATTTTTCGGCTAAGAATTTGGTGATAGTTTACGTACTCAATAAGAACCGGAGGTCAGCTTATTTGTGGATGGTGCTTCAGTTTGTTTTTAACCCAAAACTTTCCACGTAGAAAATTTGTAAAACTGAGGCCACTGCTTTCCAATAAACCACAAAATTTCACCTGGAGTACACATTGTAGAAAAAATTAGGGTACGTCACTGTGATGTTTTCAACAGGTAACTTGAGGGTAAAAATTGATTGTAGAAACCACAGAAGATGACCGTCAGTGGAACCCGAATACCTTATGTCGACTGCAGATATCAAATGTATACACTATCAATATTTTAGAAGTATACTGCTGACTTATAAAACGGTGCTTGGCGATTTGATGATGGCACTACACATTATCGTTGACATGTTCTAATGGACGGCATGACAGTGTGACGAAGACCATGGCATTACGGCAATGGCACTTTACGACAAAACTACTGTGCACCTGCGCTCGTTTGCTCCACGGAGGCGAGATACTCAGACCAATCGCTCTAGTGTTACGCAGATCACATGCACTGTCTAAGTCGGTTAAAGCCACACGGTTGTGAGCAGGCAAGTAAAAAGAAAAAAACACACAAAAAATTCATCCTGACAAAAGGCCACAGCGGTGTTTGGCTAAGAACGTGCTGTAGAGCTAAATACACCAAACACTGACATCATACTGTGTATGACGTCTGCTCTTGTATTTTCTGATATTTTCTACCGATTGCTTAATAGTGCCTCAGCTTGAACCTAATAACTGTAGCTATCACAGTCCATAATGACAACTGCTGGTGCCTTAAGGCGCCTTACAAAACAAAGTCGCAAACTTAGAACAAAAACAAAAAAATATGTGTGGGTGTCCTGCGTTTCCTTGGATGCATCGCGGAGCCTGTATTACGGCTCTAAAGAGTATTCGGCGACTACGAAGCGTGAGACAAGAAAACTTGACGTATTAAATATGCATGAATTCGATTACACACCACCAGAATTCAGCGAGCCAGGCGAGATGGGGAGCAACGAGATGTTTTCGTGCTTCTAAACACGAAAACTGCAACTGTAGTTACTTGAGTGTGAATATTTCAGGCATGCGGGACCACATTGTCCTGTTGATAGGAGCATAACGTTCATAAAGCAGGAACCATAGTAACGAATGCCGGAGGAAGCACGCGAGCAAATGGCGGAAGCTCTGAGGGAAGAGGGTTAGTAATAAATGTTCGCACAATGGCCGCTCCTTTTACTACGATAGCAATTTTATGGAAACTTCAACCGAATTTATGCCGTCGGCGTCGCCGCCGCCGTGAGGTTCCGTATAAAGTCCAAAGGTGATAAAATCTTCGTCGCATGCGCGAGCGAAAGCGCGCGGGGGACACGCGCTATCACGGAGAGCGAGCGCACGGCGGAAAGCAAACGCGACCGTCACGCGAAAGGCCGTGGGGGTATGGGAGTGAGGGAAGGGAGACGGGGCGACGCTGTGCTACAGCACCAAAGGCGTATCTTGCAACCGGGCGCAAGGGTAACTTGCCACTCAATTTCCCACGCAAAAGCAAGAAAGTGGGAAGGCAGCGTGGGAGGGAGGGGAGGGGCGCATCTTCTACTCTGCCAACAACTGCGGTCGTACTTTGCCCGGCTGTGGCGGTCGCCTGCACCGTCTCTTATCTCCACATGGCCCCGACCTTTGTATGCGCTGTGCATTCACCGCTCAGTTTCCGTTGAAGCGATAGACTGCACGAACCTTCGCCCGCTGCGGCGGCTGCGCTTGCAGCCAGCGTTTTGACAGTCGTTGTCTGCGGTCATTCAGTGTGATCTACTCATCTTTGCTTGTGCGCGCTGGCACCACGCTTGTTAATTCCGTTAGCAAGCGAATGTGTCCAAGTTTATGCAGCCGATAAAACTACTATCCCTACTCAGAATAGCTCTCTACTAATTTGGTATCGCAATTGATGCTTCGCCTTTCGGAAGAAACTGCGACATTTTTTTTTGTACGATAGAATAATCCTTATGTGTGGTCGATATTGACCGTTGCGGTGCGAAAATGAATGTATCAAACTCAGTACGAGGGCCACATCAAGCTTAACTGTGAAAAGTTTATTAAGAGCTTTAAAGTATAATCCGCAAGCAGCATATGTGGCCTAAGGCTGGCGCCCTGATTGTAGCACCAATCACTTTATTGAACACTTTCAGACTACTTTGTCTATTGGTTGCAACGGACGTTAGTGCTAAAGTCATCCTACAATCGAACGTAGGCGCCTGAGGAAGGCCGTCCATATTCCATGTACATGCTCATTGCTCCACACTTATTCACAGTGTACGCGTTCTGTGTGTGCGTCTGCAAACGTGGTAATATATGCACCTAACTCATTCACACAGACACACTCAGGACATTACCATAATCTCGTGTCTTCCAACCACATTTTGTTAATAATGCAATTAACACTCTTAGGGTACTTCACACGCTTTTCGGGGACTATCTATCGATCTATCTATATTTATCTATGCATCTAACTGTTCTCCCGTCAACTTGGGCCACTGGATGTGCGCCACTTGGCCACGTGGTGTGCCACTCTTCATTGAACCTGACGCCAACTTAGGTGACTGGATTGGTGCTACTACATAAGGGGTCTTTCAGTTAACTTGGGGCAAACATTGAAAATAGCAAATGCTTCGCAGTTCGACAGAACCAAGGTGATGTTGTTTGCCGTCGCTTGGCGATACTAGATATTTTTGGTATAGCGCCAATTACATTATTAGTCTTAATTAATTATTCACCTTCTAAATTATTATAGTTAGCTGAAAAGTGTAAATGAGAAAAATTGTAGAGGAACATGAGAAACTCACGATACAGCTTTCTGGTGCTCCATGCATGTTACCTAAAAGTGTTTTTTTTTCCGAGTGTGAAATATGCCCGCAAATGCACCGCAAAATTGTCGCGCGACTGGCCGCTCGAGGCACTTTGGATGCGTTTACGGGCACCTTTCGCGCTTGGAAAGAACACTTTTATGTAACGTGAACACTAAAAATTAAAGAAAAAATTTGTCCAGTGCTCAGCGAAACCGAACCCGCATCGTGTATATATTCTGACAATCCTTACTGAATGTATACTGACCCGCGTGCCTTGCGCAGTAATAATGGCGGTGCCGCTGCATGGCGCCGCGCGTCGAAATGATAGCGTGAAAAAGGAGGCTCGTCGCATACCAACCTCATCCATGACTTGTTTCGGAGGCGGCAATGTGGTGTTTGACTACATTGCTTCAATTCTAATCGTCTTAACGCAGACAGTCACCGTAAGCTGGGTTCAGCCGGACTTTTTTTGTTATAACTATTGTGATTTCTTTACTACGTAACCACAATGATGCCAATCTGGGTTCGTGCATAAGTAAAATGCCTCAAAGAATAAATCCTTGTGAGGACTTTCAGTGTGGTTAAATATGTTTTTGTAGATGCTGTTGCAACGTCTTGTACTTAATGGACTGGTGCGCACGTGCTCAAAGGCACAGATGGAAAGAGCGAGCCTATATACGATCATCGGTATACTATCGAGCATCGCATAATATAGTAGGGCCGAGAAGCAGGAGACAATATGGTTTCGTCTCTCATTTCTGGTATGACGCTCGTACAATGCGTTCGCGTGATGAGATTTCCTGCGCAAAGAGCCAGTGCAATCATTCTGAACGCATTTTGCTTGGTATTCCCCTAACTGCGCTGCACATCAAAGAGTCGTCGCCACTGTACTTATCGCGTATTGTTCTTGATATCCTTGCAATACTGATGCAGGAACAACTTCATAAGCACAGCATTGTTGAGGGCATATAATGCCAGAAATAAGCTGCAAAATTCGAAAGCCGTGTTGACACAGTGGCCATAAATATTTCCTAGTTCAATCTAGAAGAGCCCCATCTCACGCAATTCATGTGAATTGGAGAGTAAGACTTGGGTACACAGTGTAAATTTGGGGGATATGAAGTTTTGTTGGCATTATCCTCCCTACCCTTGCTCACTGAACATTTTTGTTCATTTATTCAATTCTTTCTCAGTTCTTTTATATCAGCACTATCTCGTACGCACGTGCTTACAATGCAACTGTAGAGCAATAAAAAGTACACGATGAGAGCTCAAGAACGCACAGAAACGGTGTGTTCACGTGTCATCCAGCGCTCGTCTTAGCACTAGATTAGTGCTCCTGGATGGCGTACCAACCGGCACGCATTGCGACACTCGTTTGCGCTTCAAAGTTTAAACGCATTTCTAGAGCTGTTTTTTTTACACATATTCACAATGTGCTAGCTTTAAGTTTGAAGATTTATTGTTGGATTTGTTTTTCAACATCCTATACATGTCTATACATGACCACTCAGTCACTTGGAGATAATGTGCGCAGAACTGCTTGATAACATTGCAACTTTCGAAAACAATCTGTCGCACATCGCGCACATCTGCGCACTCACAAATAGTTAAGAGACGTATAGCGTTCTCCTGTGTCAAGGCAGCTCTGACCCGTTTATGCCACCACCTGGTGGCTAGCAGCTTCATGCAATAAGTGCAGCGGCTCACTCAGGCTGCTTACCTTATGGCCTTGCTGACGGTGGTTTCAGGAAGGCCTTTGGGGATCCTGACCAGAGGAAAAGCAGGACGCGACACACAAGACAAGGAACCTCACGCTAGCACAGCCGTTATACCCTATGTACACGAGGTCTTGCATAGATTAAAGAAGGCTGCAGGTATAACAAGCATACGCATTTTCACAGCGCAAGGGACAAGCTCTCGGCCACATGCCGCAAAGTCAACAACGAAGGCCCCATAAATGTAATCTTTAAGAAAAAAACTCAGCACACCGTACGTTGACTGTGCATACGCAGTTGTTTATAAAATTCCGCTCAAGTGCAAACGCTGCTATATTGGCCAAACAGGCCGATGTTTGAATATTCAGCAGAGAGAGCATGCGTACTCGATGAAAGGGCTTGCACCCACTTATTTAGCCCAGCACTGCAAAGAATGCGGCTGCAAACCTCTCTTCGATAAATGCACAATATTAGGTAGATATACAGAGCAAAGAGCACCTGAGATTGGCGAAGCATTTTATATCCAATCGCATGGAAACTCCTGCATCAGTGTACCCTGTTTCTTTGCATAGCTGTCAGATTAACTATTCTTAAAAACGTGACAGCGTGTTTTCACGACGCACGTGTTGTGATGATTTCATTCCTATCTAGTCACATATACCGTGTTTTAATGGCCTTCTGCGCTAAGCCTGTGTATTTTATATATTGCATTCCCCGAAATAACCTAGTGGTTGTTAGTTCAGCGCCTTGTCTGTCGCACTCACTTCGTCCCGTCCAAGGGCTGTGTGTCTCTGTCCTAATGATGTACCAACCAGCTTGGACTAGCACACCCCTTCAATCTGTGGTTGCCCAAACGCTACGGTGCTCCGGTAATCAAAGTAAAGTTCACAGAGTCTTCATACCGTCAGTAATTCACAGATCTGGCTCAAGAGAATTCAGTGTGTCTAAAGTACAGTCTTAATCTTCTTCCACATAGCTTCCACTTAGAACAATGCTCCAGATAATGTAACCTCAACGGGTGGGAATTTTATGTGGATCTGAGTTGATTGGCGAGTTTTAACTGAAAAACCAGCTGTCGCTTTTATTTTTTGCTTAGTTAAGTGAAACGAGTCATACTTAAACGAAACCAGGGATTTGTTCCGGTTACCGAATTTCGTGTTGTGTTATTTGCTCCACCTACGACTGTGAAACAACGCCGTATCTGGGTCTCACGTTCCAGCTGGTCTGTAATTTATGCGCGTCTGTGTAGCCTTTAACCGAGGACCTCCTCCACCTTTTTCCTTGCCATGAACACTTTCTTCGAATCCGGAACAATATCAGTGCCGCAACGGGACAAAGCACACCAAAGGCTGGACTGGCGCTGGCAAAGCGCCGCCGTCTCTAGCCCTGCAGTGCATTTCCTCGCAAAAAAAGAGAGGGTCCGTGCGCTCTAACCGACGAACTTTCACTGACGGAGCGTTATGGCGGTTACGGAGTTACTGTGACAAGTGTTTCTCTTGTTCCACACAAACTGTGACACTGAAGGCTCGAAGCCAGGCATTTTCACTGCGGTAAATGTGCAATAGTGGTAGGTCTTGAAAGTTTTGCTCAAGCTTGTATGTAGCTAGGGAAGTTTTGGGACTATCGTTAACACGTTTGCCTTCGACGCTTCGGACATTTCATCCGGCGGTCACTTCACAGAGGTGAGTGGTGGGTGTTTATACTGGTTCTAAATAAGCGACAAGGCGGACAACAAGTCGGGATCCATTGCATGATTTCCGCTATTCTCCACGATGGCTTTCAGCTTGGTCTTTGTTGTGTGGCTTGAAATTTTCTGCTGCCACCGAGGGATGAAGAGAGCTTGGGCACGCAGTAGCAGGCCGCATGAATACGCAAGGATCTTCCATGAGCATAATTTCTGCGCCATGTAGCGCTTTTATGTGGTAGATTCTGCCGAGCAATCTCTATCTATACTTGAGCAAACGGTCGTGACGGGAGGGACGCTGTGCCAGCTAGGAGGGCGTAGCTCTAAGCTCAGTTCACTGAGAGGCTTGCTGGGTAAAACACTCCCTTGTACGGGAGTTTTAATGAATGAAAACATTCGCTTCCATGGATGACCCACGCAAGTGAGCGAGTAGAATTCACGATGACCAGGCTGTCCTTGGCAATCTTTCCAGTGTACAGCGTACTAGTACGAAGCGCGCAGAGGCACTTCCACTTTCCTTTTTTGAGTGTCTGTGCCAAGCTAGTGCTCGGTGTGATGATTTGATGTGTTGTTCGGTGTCCTCGTTGGGTGCGGTGACGTTTGGTGTAACGGTTGATGCAATCCCCTCAAAATACGCTCGCATAAATTTATCTGAGGCAAACGCCTAACGTCAATCCTTCTAGCAAGCCATTTCCGAAACATTGAGGTTATATGTATGTGTAAAGCATTGAGTGCTCTTTTGTGAACATGTTATGGTCCAGTACTGTTAACCTAATAACGAACTTACCGTGATGGTGCCGACTAGAACTTTCAATTTTTTTCCCTCCGTGGACTCTGAGGTGGACAATGCGCTATTTATCGGACACCATGATAGTGGAACAGTACGCGAGCTCGCATTAGGACGAAGGCCCGTTGCCGCCGCCTGATATTTCCTGCATGTCGAGCTAGCCCCATATATACAGCATATTTATGGGTCGGAGAAATGGGGTGGCTCAGATCAGATGTTTTGTTTCTGAAATTTTTGATAGCGTCGCATCAAGAAATTTACATTGAAATATGCGGTACTTGGGCCATCTTGCAAAGCTTCCAGATTTTTCATATATATTATGGGTTTTTGTCTCATTCACGCTGGGCTCTATAGTGGTGTAGAATGGGCAGTGATGGTTAAATATAAAGAATTATTTACGAGAAGTTGAAGCATTTCCTTTCACCTCAAAAATTAAGAAAGCAGGCCTGGTTGTATACAGAGGGGATGCATGTAAATTTGCAATTATTCACCAAAGGGGAAGGACTCTGAATTTTTTTGTTATTCATGTGTGGATTGTCACTTGTGACAAATTATATTTTATTATTTAAGAGGTAAACATATGACCTGAACGTTTGGAAATGGCTCAATACAGTGTGCTTCTTTATAGTAAGGTAGAAATGCTATAAAGCTGCTGTATGATAAGGATGTACATTGAGGTGCACTAAATAAACTTTTCTTTAGGACCCACATGATACCAGCAAGCTTCTTCCAGGACCATGCGTTCTCATGAAACCTCGAGCAGGAAGGATTTTATGCAAGACACAGAAAGTTCACCTTGTACCTGGATGTTCCGCTGAGCATGCACTAATTCTATGTTTACCAATCTATTTCACACTAGATGTCTCATATCCGCATGTGTTTGGACAGACCTTAGTGTTGCTGCAAACCATATTAGTAAAGAGTGACACATTTAAGCAGTGCGTTATGTCACATAGGCTGAAAGCTTTGTTGAAACAGCTAAAGAGCTACCTCTTAAAGACAAGCCAAAAGGCTAGCCCGGCTGAAAACTGAATGTACAGCCAGCTGACTGCTCTTTTGTGACGAAACCTCAGACAGGGTCCTTTTTTTCTATTTTTGCTTGGGTAATATGAGTACTTAGCCAGTGCACACTGCTCCCCTGTGTTGAGAATCGACAACTTTGCAAATGTGCATAACTAGTAAATGATCAAACTGAATACTGCATTCCAGTACTTGTTTTACTTTTTATTTATTCTGTTTTTACTGTTTATTGCACATGTATTGAAGTTCTTGCCACACAGACTTCTATATAGCTGTTTACTATGGTTTATTCTTTGAGTGTAGAGGCTGGCCTTGTATTATGTATATATACTGTATTTGTTTCCACCTAACCATGCTACAGAAAGTTTTCTGTGGAATAAAGTGTTCAAGAGAATTTTCCATGCTTCTTTACTTACTTAGTACTGTCAGCCAGAATAGCAGGCTTTGTTAGCAGTACTCTTCCTCGGTGAGTAGCATTTCATAGGGTTGAGTGCCTGCAGAAATCGGCTTCAGCTGTCATATCATGCCCACGCAAAGCATTGGCATCAGCTATTGTGATTGTAACCTAACATAGATTGTGTAGCATTGCGATGTGTTTTATTATTGGCTGGCTTGCCGCATGTCAGTGCATCGCTGCCAGCAACGAGCCTCGTCAGTGCACTCGATCAACACACGCCGAGAAATGACGCCCCCTGGGTACTCTTCGAAAACCAACCAGCCCCATCGTCACCAACAGCAACTGCCGCCAACAGTTTTAACCACGAACGCCTGGACATCGGATTCAGTGGGCATGGGAACAGTGGTCCTTGTGCCGCGGTAAGACACTACTTCTTAGCGATGCAGGTGTGTACACAACATTCACTATACGCTAAAAAATCTAACAGCTGTCTACTGCTGTTCCCGTGCCCACGGGTGCTGTGCGATGCTATGAGCGAATGTTTTTCATTGGCATATCTATTGCTGTGTTCCTGTGACACTGAAACTAACCCTGGGCCTGCCACCCGTACCACAGTGCCACAAGCATTAGATGACTTATCCGAAAATCCTGCCGAGCAAATGAATGCACTATACAACATGTTGAAAGACGGGCTCTCCCGCTCCTTACAGATCTCTAAAAGTCGGTCTGACCTTGCCGCTGATGTTAAAGCAATTAAAACTGGGCAAAAAAGCATTCACACGGAAATTACTGGCATCCAGAAGCGGCTTGACGAATTAGAAGAAAAATCTAAAGAGCTAGATCTATGACAGAACTAAGAAATATTCAAAAATCTGTGTAAGAACTAACCAATGAGAATAATCAGGTGCAAACCAGACTAACCGATCTAGAGGACAGATCGCGACGGGACGACTTAATATTAACTGAGTTCCACATTTGAAAGCAACCTGGCTGAAGTAAAATTAAACTGAAGTAAAATTATCAATTTCATTGCTGCTGTTTTTGACAGATTTCCCAGTGAATCATTTCAAAGGGCGCACCGTTTAGGTAACTTCTCACCTACTAAGTGTCGCCCCATCGTTGCTAAGTTTACTGACTTCGAAATAAAAGAGAAAGTACTGTCACCACGTAATCAACTAAAGGATAAGAACATCACAGGCTGCGAAAACTTTTCAATCGCAACACGACCGGCTCGTAAAAAACTCATTGACTTTGGGAAAGCTCAGCCCGGTTCACCACAATTTAAGTTACGTTACAGCAAATTGCTCATTAATAACAACTGCTACATGCATTTTCCAGACTGTGATCAAGTTCTAGAGGTTAATAAACGCATAGATCATGCCAGTCATTGCCATACTTCTTCGGCTAGCACGTCTACATGGGGACGCGTGAGGGGAGTTGGCCGTGAATCACTCCCAAGGTGTCAGTTTTTTATAATGTTAGAATTTTACTAAACAAGTATAATTCTTTATCATCAACTATTGACACGTGTAGCGCAAATATAGTTGCCTTAACGGAAACATGGCTCCACGCGATCATGAAATCTTTGACGACGCGAACCGCTTTCACATATACCGTTGTGATCGGACAATGCGTAAGGGAGGCGGCGTCCTTCTTGCCGTCTCAAAGGACGTTCCTTCTTCATGCATTCATATTAACACTGAACTTGAATTAGTCTGGGCCATAGTAACCATTGGCTACCACAAGATTATATTAGGTTTATGCTATCGCTCTATCCTATTCACCTTCAACATTTATCGATGAACTGCATGATGCAATGAATATAGTTTGTACAGGATTTCCCTCATAGCCTTTGTTTGTACTAGGAGATTTCAACTTTCCGAGTATAATATGGAACGCAAACCCACCTTATTCATTGCCGTCTTTGCCACAACCTCGTGAATTTCTTAACATATGTTCAGTTTTTTCTCTAACGCAACTAGTAACGTTTCCGACCAGGACGTCAAATAACTCTACCAACATTCTTGATATACTACTAACAACTCGACCAGATTTCGCTACTGCTATAACCTATACACCAGGCATCAGTGATCATTCATTACTTTAGTTTTCATTGAATGCACCCTGTCATAAGGCAAACAAAAAAAGGAAAACAATACGGGACTACAAGAAAGCCAACTTTGACAAGATTAACAGTGAACTAACACATTTTTAGACATCTTTTTAAAGCAATTTTGATACCCGTTCAGTGCAGTCGAACTGGTATATGTTTGTAGATGAAGTCGAACGACTAACAAATAAATATATCCCTAATCGCTTTGTCACTTCAAACGCACATGCGCCATGGCACAATACTTATATCAAACGTCTATCTACCCGAAAGAAACGTTTCTATCGTGTCGCCAGATGTTTGCCTACTAACCACCCCCGCTGGGATTCTTACAAATCTGCATCGACCATCTACATAGTTGCGCTCAAATCCGCTAAAGATAACTTTCTTACTAATGTTTTGCCGTCTATGTTGCAAACTAACGCAAAAAAATGTTGGCGAGTCATTAACCCACCATCTGACAACCCTATTTCCTTCATTGACTCATCCGGTAACCAGATTAGTGGAAACCATTGCACTACTGTTCTTAAGGAATGTTTCATTAAAAAATTTTCTGTGGATAGCCATAATGAATTACCTACTGTAAGCTCACACAATTATTTACCTATGTCACCAGTGATTGTAGAACCATTTGGCATTGTACGACTGATTGAAGCACTTAAGAATGATTCTCCTCCTGGCTATGATGGTATTCACACAAAAGTTTTGAAAAATACTAGTGCTTACAGTTTCATTAAACTAACAAAAATTTTCCAGCAGTCACTGGATATGTCCACAATTCCTAGACAATGGAAAATTGGGAAGGTCGTTCCACTGCATAAATCTGGTAATAAAAACTGCTTAACTAATTACCGCCCTATTTCTTTAACTAGTATTTGTTGTACACTTCTCGAGCACATAATGTTTACTAACCTAGTCAATTTTCAGAATCTAATTCATTTTTCACGCCAGCACGGCATGGCTTTCCGGAAAACATATTCATGCAAAACACAGTTAATATCCGTTACGAATCACTTACATCAGATGCTTGATCAATCATCGCTTGCCGACTGCATTTTCCTCGACTTTTCAAACGCATTTGATAAGGTTTGCCATAGACTGTTACTTTCCAAACTGCACTAACTGAATCTTGACTGTAACGTCTTAAAGTGGATTGCATGTTTCCTCACTAAGAGATCACAATTTGTTGCTGCAAACGGCCATACTTCTTTTTGCGAAGTTCATTCCGGCGTTGCGCAAGGTTCTGCTTAGGCCCCCTGTTATTTCTCATTTATAATAATGACCTCTCATCAGTTATATCATCTAGCATTCGTCTCTTTGCCGATGACTGTTATTTTTCGGGAAATTACTAACGATGACGACACTAAGGTATTGCAATCTGACCTTCACGTTATATCTAACTGGTGCGCAAAATGGTTAATAAACCTAAATATTAAAAAGTGCAAAGTCATGCGTGTATCTATAACTTCCACTAGCTCAGCTCTTTATTATCTTAATAACATTACTTTGGATTCTGTCAACTATTAAATGTACCTAGGAGTTCACATCACGACTAATCTAACTTGGTCGCTACATATTGAGTACATTATTAACAATGCTAACCGCATGCTTGGCTATTTACGTCGTAACTTTTCTACTGCTCCATGTGGCTTAAAGTTGCAGCTTTATAAGACACTAATGCACCCTAAACTGGAATATGCTACAGCCATGTGGGACGCAAGCCATGACAATCTAGTAATTTCCGTTGAACTTTTCCAGAATAGCTCCGTTTGTTTTATATTATCTAATTATGACAGAACTGCGAGCATCTCCGCCATGAAAACTTCCCTAGCACGTCCTTCTTTAGCATCTCGCAGAAAATTTTCTCGTTTAACACTGTATCACAAGTTGTATCACCATTCTTTCCTTCATGACCAACTACTCCTTCGCCCACAGTACATATCCCGCCGCATCGATCATCATCCCAAAGTAGGTATTCTATTATGCAATAAAAAGACTTTCTTGAACTCATTTTTGCCTCGTACGTCAAAAGAGCGGAATGAACTTCCCGTTGACATTATTAGTAATAACGATAAGCACATATTCCACAATGCATTGCTAACACTGTATAACTGCTAGCTCTATTTGTATGAACTGTACTGATTGATTTTTTGTTCAATTATTTCTTTGTGCAGTGTATAATTACGAGCTTCATTTGTATGAATTAACTGTACTGACCGCTTTTTTGTTCAACTATTTTTTGTATAACAACCCACTCCCCTCTGTAATGCCAATTGGCCCTGGGGGTGAAATAAATAAATAAATAAATAAATAAATAAATAAATAAATAAATATTAGATAATGTAGGCATGCATCTGCACCAAATCCTAAGCACGACACTGGAATGCACACGTCTTTACTGCGGCCCTTCTGAATACATTACAAATAACTTCATGGATGCTATTGAGCACTCACTGATACCATAGCTGCTTCCAGATGCACATAAATTTGTGTTGCCATTTATTAGCACAATGAATATATGGGGGACACAATGATCGGTCGTCTCGTGCAATCTGCTTATGCAGAAAACGGTTGACGTCACCCTTATTTCTGGTATAACTAAATTGAAATGACATTTATATTAGAGTAGTAAGCGTTCCCTTTTCTTATGCACTCGTTTTTACCTGAACCGACAATCTCAAGATTATTTTTCAGTATAATTTCGATAAGAACATTGATTTTAAAACAGTTTTCGCTTTACTGCAATGCTGCCCACATGTGTTTTTGTTTAACACAATTACAGGTAAAATTACCGAAAATGTATACGAAACGTTGTACCAAATAGTATATGGAACAGCGCCACGTATATATCTAGATAGAATTAATTACTTGAACTATGATCCAGATAGTAAATAATAATTGGACGCAGTTGCGTATAAAGCAAAGGAAAAATGACAGAAACACTGCTCCGCATATTTTAGATTTTATTTAGGACAAAAGTTACGCTTAAGTAAGCGGAACTTTTTTGCAAAAAAGTTCTTACTAGCTGGAACTTATGTGGAACCAGATTAAGAGTGTATAGTAGATTGTCTTGTTCCTGACCTAAATTATATACACGTTAACTACTGGCATGACTGTTTAGGCTGTTGGTTTTTCCTTCTCAAATGGTCTAGCTTGCCTTCAGCTACAGTTAGAGCACTGCGGAGAAGCAGAACAAACAAGTAAAAAGCAGTCTTTTACTGAACTAAAAATTAAGCTTTTTTTCATTTTTTCGAGGAATTTACAAATCTTAAAGGAAAACACCGTTAAAAATTGACGGTTTTATTGCTTAGTACAAGCAATAGCGTTTACAACAAAGCTGCAGCAGAAATATCCTGGTGTTAACAGCGCAAAACCTTGGACGGGAACACGAGGCGAGAAGGCGACATCACGAGCGCTGATTTTCAACAACGTTTCTTTGAAGGAAACACGGCTCCTTATATATTTGCCCATAGGGAGGGATCACACGTGTCACTGATACGTCATTGCAGATCGTGTGACACACGCACTTCTGCACACTCCCGACAAAGTTTGCACGTGCAAAATCTGAAGTTCTTTATGTGTTAGCAACATGGGCGGCGTGCTAACACATTGGCCACGAAGTCTACCAATCTCGGCTGATTCAATAATATCCCAAAGCAGCTGGTCATTGTGTTTTTCCAGCACTTCGCAGCATTCAAATTCTGCGGCACAAGCTTTAAGCGGGGGTGGGGGGGGGGGGGGGGGCAATCTCTGACTTGGCTACCCAAATTCCTGCTCGGCTTCTCAACGATGTTTGTAGCTTTGAAAAACTGACGAAAGGAGTAGATAAGTGCAAGAAATATAGGATTGACAAGTTTTTCACGACTAAGGCACATAAAATTGACTGCCCCGTGCGGGTTATTGTAACTGTAAGAGGGACGTGGGGCTGAAACTGCGGCACTGTTTTGGCAAGAAAAAGTTAACTTGTGCACTGTTGAAGGTTAGTGAGGAACTCAGATGGTTTTACAAACTTTCTCAAAGAGAATAACAGCGGCGTACAAGCTTTTTCAGTTGACATCAAAGATTTGTATTAATTTTTGCCGCACGGCAAGTTGTTCAGTGTGTTGATGACACAATTAATTCATTTCGTTCGACAGCTTTCCAGAATCGCACTGGTACACATAACAGCAGCCTCATTGAACTTTTGTCGTTTTATTTAAATCGAATTTTGTGTCCTGTATTGACCGGAACTACATTCAAAATAGTGGTCTGTGCACTGGGTCATGCCTGGTCCTTGTTCTAAGTGACATATACCTTGCTTATCCCGACCTGCTGCTAGTGAGCATGCTAGAAAACGAAGTGTCGTCAAAGTATGCTGTTTTGTCGATGACTGTTTTGTCCTTGTAAATTGTTGTAACGCCGCTTTCCGGCACATATCAGATGAAATCGCGGAAACCTTAGACGACTGCTTTCATCGGCTTGTGTTGACTCCTGAGATGCCATTTGTTAACAGCTTACAAATTTTAGACTTGAGTTTACTGCTTTCACATGACCATGTGTGCTGGCGGTACGAGCCGTGTCCCTCAGGCACATAGTAGGGGGTTGCAGGCAGGCACAATTATCCGAATCCTAATCATGCCAGCAAACTTTGGGAGAGAGTCATAGCCAGCTCCGACCTCGAGGATGAGCAACGGCTGATTGCGAGGGTCCAGGACGCGGCCCGAGCTCACGGCATTCTGGAATGAGGGCGCTCACCAAAGCTTCATTTATGTAATAAAGATGTTTATTCGCTTTCTTTCCGGCGGTTCGAGCCAAGGAGTGGGAAACTCCTCTTATTTTTGACTCTGCCCCTTCAAAAATGTTTAAGCGAAGCATTACTAATATATGACTCAATAATGCACTCAGAAAATCTTGTCATCACGCCATACTGGGAAGTTTTGCAGCTCAAGTTACTCTACTTTTGTGCGCGGCATAACCGGGTGCAGTATTGTCTGCTATAACGGAGAAGGTATTGAAGCAGGTAAAGAAGGGCAATGATTCAAACACCCAGCAAAGAAAAAAAGATGATTGCAAGAGAGTACTGGTTATGGCATATGTGCATAACTTTTTCAAATATTAAAAGAGATCGGCCCAAATGCTAGGGTGGAAGTAGTGTTTTGCGTTCCAGATAATCTAACCCGGTTCTGTAAACATGTCAATGCGCTCCATCTACGCAGCACTGTCGGTTCTACCAAGCACAAGATAAGTTTTGTACCTTGTGTTGCTGGGGTGGTTTATTCACTTCCACTTTCCAGTGTGCGGAGATATATAGGCCTTTACCTGAATGAAAGGCTAAAAGAACATGGAGATATAGAGAATCACTGCCGGGACTTTGAATGAACGCACTGTTATGATCGGTGTGAAGTGTTGAAAAAGCACCGATCGCAACCTACGCGGGATATTATTGAAGGCGATTTCATAGCAAGAGCTGGCAATACGTGTTTGCGCCTCATCTTTGTGCCTATCTTCACTAGAGGTAACATTTTTGATATTTAAACCATGGATGAAAGATTTGTACTTGTTCTGTGACTAATTATGGTGCGGTTCTCTGTCGATCTGACGTTGTGCGAAGTGTTTTATTGATACTGCCTGCGGCATTCTCGTGGCTATATATTTCATGCAATCTGGTAATAACCGAGTTGGAAATCAGCGCTCTGTTGCTTTAGCAGCGTAGTGCGTTGTGCGCTTTGGTGCATAGCTAAACAAATGAATTGTGGCGCGAGGAAAAGAACAAGTAAAACCAAGGGGAGACAGGATATGGCGCCAAACTTTCAACTAGTTTTATTACCAGCTCATCACCCTAATATATACATTTCCAAAAAATGCGCAAAAAGACACGGGCGGAGCACGTGTCACAAGCTACCTCACTGCGCTATCTAAAAACAAACATTCACTTTTGTGGAGGGAAACAGAAAGCACGCCGACACAACCATCATCCCTTCCTCCTTATGTAATACGCCTCGAGCACGTCGCGCGCTAACACTTCTCTGTTTTTCCTATAACATGCGTTTCATCAAACCGTGGTGCACAGCCATGCGAGGCACAATGCAACGGCAGGTGTGTGCCCACACCCTTTTTAATCGATAAAACATGCTCTCTTAAGCGGTCATTAACACAGCGGCCTGTTTGGCCTATATACGACTTGCCACAGCTCAACGGAATTTCCTATACGACACCCACCATACAACGCATTACCGGCTTACTGGCGTGCTCCTTTCCGCTTGGCCTTTTGAGAAGAAATGCGGGCGCAAAGCTTACACAACTTGTTAGGGGCCGAGAAAACCACCTGAAAGTCATGCCTGTTAGCAACTTTTTTTTGACGCTGCTTGAATTTTACCTAAGCAGCACTTTTGTTTCTTTTAACGACGTGCTATATGTGCAGCGCGAGGGTATTTGCATTGGGTCGTGTGTAGCTCCTGTCCTATGTAACACATTTCTCTCACGTATTGACCAAGTACTTGCTAGCAATCTTGACTCAGACTTATGTCCTAGGTTATTAGATATGTGGGAGATTTTCTTGTACTTCTAAACACATCTAACCCGCTGACTGTTTGTGAGGATGTGAATCCCTTATTATCTGTTTTCAGACAGCATGGAAAAGGCTTAAGGTTTATGCATAAGCTTCCGCTTGACAATCGGTTGCAGTTGTTAGACATTAACCTGTTACTAAACACTAGTCATACGTGCACGGTGGAGGTGCAGCCCCCGCGCCCGTGAGGACCTTCTGCCTTATGATTCCCCGCACTCAAAGACAGTGAAAAGAGCTATCGCGACACTGTGTCTGTCTCTAAGGTCTGCCCTAAAGAAGTCTTGCGAGCACACAATGGACGACAGTTTTCAGCTACAGGTTTCGAGGTTGGTTGCAGCCAGGTTCCCTTCGGCGGTCATAACCAGTGTGGCTTAATCTTTGCTCCACCCGCCGTGGTTGCTCAGTGGCTATGGTGTTGGGCTCCTGAGCACGAGGTCGCGGGATCGAATCCCGGCCACGGCGGCCGCATTTCGATGGGGGCGAAATGCGAAAACACCCATGTACTTATATTTAGGCGACGTTAAAGAACCCCAGGTGGTCCAAATTTCCGGAGTCCCCCACTACGTCGTGCCTCATAATCAGATCGTGGAATTGGCGCGTAAAACCCATAATTTAATTTTAACCTTTGACCCAGAATGAGAAAGGGCGCAGCAGACAGCCTGAGGCCATGCAGAACAGACCACTGGTTTTGCCTTACATGCACAAAATCGCCCACAATTTGAAAAAAAGTTGCTAACAGGCATGACGTTCTGGTGGTTTTCTCGGCCCCTAACAAGTTGTCTAAGCTTTGCGCCCGCATTTACTCTCAAAAGGCCAAGCTTTTGTGCGGAAAGAAGCACGCCAGTAAGCCGGTACTGCGGTGCTTGGTGGCGTCGTATACGAAATTCCGTTGAGCTGTGGCAAGTTGTATATAGACCAAACAGGCCGACTGTGTTAATGACAGCTTAAGGGAGAATGTTTTATCGATTAAAAATGGTGCGGGTTCACACCTGTCATTCCACTGTGCCTCGCATGGCTGTGCTGCACGGTTTGATGACACGCGCGTGATAGTAAGAAGCAGAGAAGTGTTAGTGCGCGAACTGCTCGAGGCGTATCACATAAGGAGGAAGGGTGAAGGTTGTATCAGCGTGCCTTCTTTTTCCCTCTGCACAATAAAACTATTTGAAAGTTTGGCGCCTTATCCCGTCTCCCCTTGGTGAACCTTCTTTTCCTCTAGCTCGCCACAATTCATTTGTTTAGCTCTGTTGCTTCTTTTGGCCTCCTCGGCTGCTTCTTCTTTTTCGTGTTGCGCTGTGCCAGTTTGAAATGAAATACCAACACGCTCAATCCTCCACCCTAGTGCACTTGGTCGTAGGCTTCAATCCAGTCTTCGACATCATCGTCGCGAAGCGCTGCGAACGTGTTTGGATCTTTATGGCGGCTGTTCATGGTCCAATTGGGCATGGCTGTCGGTGCCGGGACTTTTCTGCCCGTAAAGCCAGTGTTCGCTCCAATTGAGTACTACACCAAAGCATTTATTTAAGAGATAAGAATCTTTGAAGCTGGTCGAGCTTCTTCACTCGCATTGTGACGTGGTGGGGGTGAGCTGGAACAAGCGGCGACTACAACGGCGCTTTGTTGTTATTGAGAAGCAGCGGAAGCAGAGGATGTGAAGACCGAAGAGCAACCTCCACCGCTTATATAAGGCCGTTGTTGGATCATCAACCAGCGCTGTTTATTCGGCAAGCACCAGTGGCAGTCAACGAAGAAACCAACTAGAAGGGATGATGCTGTTCATGTATAGATGCGCAAGATGAAGCGCATTGGGTACTCACAATAAAAATATTATTACGCTGTAATCATTACTGCACCAACGATACCACTTGAAACCAGCATTTCGAAATCCACAGAGTAACGAGAAGGAAATGCACGGAACGACAAAATATAAAAGCTCAAATATAAAGCACACATCTGATACGCAATATCAACTTGTTTCTTTAGCATAAACATCGAAGCGGCTTATGAGCCCTCGTTTTTGCTTGGGCAAGTAGAGTAGCTCCTTATCGAAAAAACACGAAACGCCTCAGCGATCGCTTTATTTCCTGAAAAAAATGAATATATAACTGAAGCAGCGCAGCAAGTGTACAGTAATTGAGGCTGCCTTTTTCTGGGTTCCTGAGTTCGAATATACGCTAGTGGAGGGCTAGTACTCTTGCGCAAGGACATCTAGGAGTCTCGTGAACGGAATTTCGAGTGCCTATTATTGTTCATTTCGTGATTCAGTAGAAAGCTGGCGCCATGAATTTCTCCAAACGGGTGAAATGCACGCATTGCTAGATGATTCACTGCTATTCTTACGAACACGCCTACAATTGACCATTTGCAGAAAAATTATGCGCATGCGCGAAAAATGCATTTTCCATACAAAGGTGCTTATCTGGACGTTCCGCCATTTTTTAAGAAACGGAATGAGTATTCGTAGGTAGGCGCTGACGCGCTTCATTTCTTTTTACCTTGAGTCAGCATAAGCGACTAACCAGTAGTGAAGAGCGCGTGTCCTATAGGCAGCGCTATTGCTATCTCGTGAAACGGAAGTGACTCAGCCCAACTCAGCTGGCCGAGATGCTGTCAAATATCACCGATAGCGAAAGTGCGGATGTGCCTTGTTTTCCAACCAAATTTTGTCGCTCGGTCATAGCACAGTAGAGGGCGCGCAGACTTTCGCAAGTCGTCCATTCAATATGTTCCAAGCGAAAGAAGATTGAGCCTCCTGGCTCTACCATAAAACGAATATGGGTTTTTTTACAGAAAGGTGACAAGTTAGACTTAAAAGAACAAAAATGAACAAGACAAAACAAAATCAGCGTCTATACAAGTAACTTTGTTAAGATAGAACATAACTGCCCGCTATTTCGAACGCCAGTTCAAATCTTACGGAACACCGTGTCCATAAATTTGCATTCTTGTCGTTTGAAGCTTATAAAACACAACACCCAGGCGACCTGATACTTGCGTGATTGCCTAAAATCAGCAACAAAGAAGTATGCGCGTGTGATTTGCGCAAGGAAGACCATCACATCACCCCGGGCATTGCAATATAGCAGGGATGTGACCAAGAAGAACCTTACATTTTTGTTACAAGGCAAATGCATTTGTATAGGGAAACAGGAGTCGAGCGTCGCGTACATTGCTTGGTTGACGCCATCGGATTGAATGAAACCAGCCGTTTCGCTAGGTTGGGTGGTTGACCCTACGTGATACGACACAGCACATGCGTGGGATAGTCCATCGATGGGGTTGTAGCACAAACAAAACAAAAAAGATTTGTCAAATGAAAACGGATATAGTAAAGGTGCGCCTTTCGCCCACATGTACTTGCAGCAACTCTTATATTTGCAAGACACACATATTGGCAACAGCTATTGATTTTCTAGCGATCACATCCAGAACACATTATGCTTTCTTGCGGGTGATATGGCATTCGTGCCAGAAGACTCAGGAGTTCCAAATTATTGTATGGTCACATGACTTACATGACTGACACATGACCTTAAATTTTCTAATTTCAAACTCCCAAGTGAGTTTACCACTTCACACTCCTCCAAAAACCAAGAAAGTGAGTTTCATTTAAAATTTTAGTAAATCACTATGTCATATATCCTCATTATTTTTGGTTATTATAGACAATGTGATGTGTGGTTAAAGATTGAATCAGTATTGTACCGGACTTGTAAGCGGAAAAGTAATCCTTTCAGGTGAATTGGAAAATAAAAAATGACCTTGCGTGACTCTACTGAAACCTTCCCATGTAAGGTTCCGCATTAAAATCAATCAATTAATCAATCAATCAAAAAGTGACAGCCATAGCTACGTTAGTAAGCAATCATATTAGAAACGCCCATTTCTCTTGTTTTATGAAATTTATATAAGGTAAATGACAATAATAATGTTACAGTGATTAATTTAGAACCACAAAAATGACGAAATTTATCATGGCAGCTTCTTTTTATTACTCATAGAATTAAATATGGCATCATATGTGTTCCTGTCCCAGAAGCCTAGTACCGACAGCCCTGCACCGAAGCCTAGGACTAGTGACTACTGAAGGGTACGTTGCAGAAAAAGTTTAATTTCAATTTTAAATTTCATAAAGAAATGTTCCATTGTTTCAGGTTCATTGCATTAATGACACCGATGAGAAGAAGCCAAGCAAGGCTGGTGCGAATAAAAAGTAAGAAGAGGTATTCGGCAATGCCAGCCAGGTAAACAACCCTTCCAACATTCTTGTGCCATGCTGTGCGTCTGGATGATAATGCGCTGAAAATCAGTCTTGAACAAGAAGGATGATCTTGCATGGTTCACAGGAGTCGCCAATGTTTTTTTTTTACCTTCAGGAATAATATTCGACGAAGACCACAGAATCCTGATGTCTCGGCCTTTTAGGGATGCGACGAGACATGCGTCGGACGTCTGATTTAAAGTTATGCACTTTTGGGCTAGCACTCATAAGAAATGAATGAGGTGCGAATGTGGAGAAAAGTTTACCATAACGTGGGACGGTATATAAATTTGGCCAAAAGAGAGTGGAACAAATGGATAAAAAGTCAGTCTTGATTACTGGTGAAAACGTGCGCTTGCGGAGTTTTCGGCGTGCAAGGACTATAGCTTTGCGATGTAGATGTGTGTGAAGCACAGTAATTGAAGTGAAAAAGTGCGATTTAGGGTAGTTTAAGAAATGCACCTGCATCTGCCATTTCTACTTTGGTAAAATAATTTGTGGCAATTATTGTTTATTTGGCAGCTGCCAAAGTGATCTTTTAAGAAAACTCCTAACAATCAAATAAGCAACCTTAGAAAATATCTAATTCAGTGCTAACCCTGTACACTTGGAAAATCGACATCGCGAATTATCATTCGTTAAGGTTATAGGAGCGTCTGTTCAGATATACCTGGGGTTTTGTAGTCGAGGCTACTAATTATTAAATTGTAGTCTGTTGATGGATGAATACGTACCAGGATCGCCACTACGCAAAAGCGTAGACATTTAAAGATGTTTCAATGGTCAGTATATATAACCGAGTTATAAAAGAAAACAAGCAGGTTTCCTGGTGCAGGATTTTATTCGCAATAAATGTACAGAACACCATACTTAAATGTAACAATTTCTTTTCTAAAAAAACAAGAAGTTGACTATTCTCAATGGCATCACGACGGAATAAAACTCAACCATAGTAAAAAATATGTCGCGGGCATGCATAGAACACCTCATCAGCAGGAGCTGCCGGCCTCATTCGTAACAACTGCTGCTAACTTTTCACAACAACACAATCACACGCATTCCTGTAGATGCAATATACTATGTGGGAAATACAATTACGTTTCTTTCTATATATTGGGTCGACATGTTTCAGTTGCTCTACAACTTACAAAATTATATATTTACCACGAATAAGCTAAATTTACACGGAAAACAGTGAGCCGAAAATCTTCGAATGCACTCTTGCAGGCAACACGTTATATCTGTAGTCCATAATTCTATAAGACTGATGCACTGCGCGTAACCAAGCAGGTACAGCTCCAAGGTGGCTCGACATGCAGCCCCCCCCCCCCCCCCCCCCCAACACCCGTTCCTTTCTAATACACATAATAGGCCCTCAGAGACAACCATTATTAAAGCAGCAGCAGCAGCATGGGTGGTACCCGTTCTGAATCCTAGAAAGAATCCGGTAACCCTGGAGTAATACAGACGGGTGTCGTGTAGCTTCTCTGCACGGAAACTTCTAGACAAGATGACGAGCACAAGTCTCACTTGGTACGTCGAGGAGGGCCGGAAACTGCCATAGTGTGTGACTGCATTTCTGCAGCCTCTGAGTGCTGAAGTCAACGTGCTGGACCTGCTAAGTCACAAAGAACATTACTGTGTGGATGGCCTGTCAACACTAGCTGTTCTTATGGATGTCTCCAAGGATTACATTTATGTGTCTCAAATGGTGATCAGTGAACAGTTATAAAGTTTCCGCTCCTTACACACGTTTCTCTCTGTATGTTTCTCATACGCACAATTCCCATCAGTGTTTTTCTTGGCGACACTTTGAGTGTTAAATCGGTATATTTCACGGTGCACCAAGGGGGCTGTATTATCTCCCTTTAACTAGTCATGGCTAGTCTACCAATAATTTTTGACCGTCAGACGCCAGTGAAGTTCATGCATGTCGATGATACCTGCGTAAGCGTCTCTGGCTACCAGCACCATCACCTCGCACAAATAGCCCAGGGAGCATTAACTGCCTTCCGCGTCCACTTGTCAATGCTTGCTTATGACTATCAGAGGAGCAAACATTATTCGCATTGTTTCCCGGAAATAAGAGAAAATATGCACGCTTGAAGCTGAATTTGGCTGGAGACCGGGTTCGACAAGTCACCTGCGTCCAATTTTCGGGCAATATCTTGGACCACAGGGAGCTCTGGAGCTGCGCTGTTAACCGTGCTGATGCATGCATTAAAGCGCGAAAGTATCTGGACTTCTAACGTGTACCTTTTGCAAAGTTCTGAAATATAATATCTCGAAAAGGACGTCATCCTGTGAATTTGTTCCATGTGGATGCACCTTGTCAATTCTCCGCTTACATTGTAAGTTGCAATGTGCGCCGTAAATAGTTGAAAACTTTATTAGTGAGGTTTTGTGATTTAGTCAAGTATGTATTTCTATGTTACCTGGAAATAATGTCCACCCATTTGAGCAGTTCGGCTCAAAGATTACAATTGTGCTATCTGCCACAGAGGATTTTTATGAATTGGTTAAAGGCTTCACAGAAACAGCCTGTATACTGCATCACTGCTGCACACTATACCATGTGGCTATGGCTATAGAACTCACTACCCCCCAGTCTTACTGAAAATTTAACCACGCGTGCATGCATATATCCATGCAAACCACAGCCATTGCTTTAGCGCGGAACACCCATTGCAGAGATCTCCGGTGAAAATCGCTTACTTTAGCGTGCCTAGCGCTCCTACAATCACGTGATTTGCTATATAAAATCACTTCTGCATTCGAAGTTTGAGCATGCGTTTTTGGTATGAAATCCCGACCTCGATAGTCTTGTTTAAATCTTTGAAAGTCATAAATATTGCAGCGCAGATTTAATTTTTTTCGATTATTCTATCATACCCTCATACCCTCTATTACCCCTCAATGCTTAACAAATACAAATTAAGCGATGAAAACATACATCATGTATTCCAAAACACATTATTGCAAATACTTTTGTGAATGTTAGGTTTTTTGTGTGTGACTTGAAAAGTATTTCTTTGCGATTTTAAAGTTGTGACATTACTGCTCTTGCTGTATTTTCTTACGTTGCCGCAAGTATGTATGATGAATATAATGCTATGTTGCGGCCTGTTGTTCACGGGGAGGTGGGACCAGTCAAACTGCCGTTATGCAGCTTTGAGCCCTCCATTCTCACCGCTTATGTACATTACTGTACTTATGTGGTAAAAGTAAACTTCAATCAATACTTCCAGTGCGTCAGCTATGAAAGTAGTTCTTAATTTTCCTCTTTTGATTCCAAATAGTAAACAATCTTATCGTTCTCTCTTTTTTTTTTGCTTCTCACAAAATGTACCACAATAAGCAAACTATGAAGTTGTATTGTGAGCCTTCTGACATATCAAGTGGCAATTATCACCGGTAAAACACACATGTTTCAATTTACACCAATAATTCCTTTTTCTAGATGCGAATTTATTCCCAGTGCATGATATACCGTGACCTACCAGCTACCTTCCGTTGCCACTACAACTGATGCCTCTGCTTTTCAAAACCTACTGTGGGATGACATCCACACTTTATATAACCGCGTGCGTTGCTCTTCACTATTCTTGTGAGGCACAGGCCCACTCCGTTTTGTAACACCTCCGGGTTCTGAAGGTATTTAAGTAATAAATAATATTCTACATGACATCTGGGGCACATCCTTCTATATTCTGTCATTCTCAGCCTGTGAGTCAATTTGTTGAGACTGTTTGTGGGCACCTCTGTACAGGTGTTCGTCTGCGCTAATGTAAACATACAAGAGCCGAATCCCACGGGCTTCCTTCAGTACAGGCAGTGTGTTGAAATACGAGACGCGGTGATATTGAGCAAAGCCTCAGATGTCACTGCAAGCGAGCTACTCTGTACGGACAGCAATTTGTCGCTGCCAAAACAACGAACACGCATTGATGAACTTGTCCCGGTAGCACAAATAAAACATTGCAGCACTTCCATTCTCATACGAGATATCAGCTATGTTCATCGAGCTGTGCTTCTTTAAAAATACACTATACGACAAACGTCATTTCAATTCTTCCTTCATCGCAACAAGCCTTTCGACATTTTTTTGACAGCCGGAAGTAATCTATGAGGGACGCAGCTAGTGCAAATAAAGAAAAGAAAAAAGAAAGAGGTGGTACAGTCATGATGGAAACAGCACGAAGAAAGCAACTGACATTTGCGGAGGACATTCCATCCAGTTCGGAGGCCCTGTCAGCGGAGCCGCCTTCCAGTGACTGTGATTGACACTTCAGAATCTTTGGAGGGCCGTTTTCCCGGAAACGCTGACGGATCAGTTGTGCGTTGGAACTTCAAGAACTTCAGTACGTGCCATTTATTTGTGTATTTCGTAGCGCTCTGCAGCTTTATCTTATTTCTCTGAGATATTTTTAGATAAAAAGAGTCTCAGTCCTGTAAAGGAGAAGGAAAAAGTAATTTTTCTGATCCTGGGCACCTTTTTTTTCTATTGATTTGTGCGAGTTGTTTGAAATTAACTTTGGCGAAGATTGATTCTCTTCCGCAAAACACAAAGCCTTTTTGTTTGCCGCTGCGCACCTCAAGAAGGCACGCGCGCTGTACAAAGAGAAATGTACAACTATTGTGTATAATGTCCAGCCTCCTTTCAACACTGGGGGACAGTCATGTTCGCATCAATCGAAAGCTCTTTCATGCAAATTTGTGTATGTTCCCCGCATCGGCTTTTCTGAGAGCAGAAATAACATCCAGAAAACAAAGGAAAATCCACTGTCCGTCTAAGAGAAAAGGGGGCTTCAAATTGCCCATTGTATAACTGATTAAGACTAGCGTGGGGGCTATAGTTGGAATGTTATACTTGCACTTATAAAGCAGCGCTGCAGTGTTGAAACACAGGGATGAGAACAGCACAGACGCTTCGTCTGTGCTGTGCTGCACTTTACTATATCGGAGAAGACGCACGTATGCTCTGATATAGTCAAGCATTTGTCCGTGAAGATTATAATAATGCGATAAGTATTACCTGCCCACTTCCATTGTTTTGAATCTGTGTATATGTCTATCCATCTATCCATCCATATATCTATTAATATATCTATCTATCTATCTATCTAAGTATCTAACCTCTTATGTCGACACAGTGGACGAAATTTTGTACCAGCGTGGGCCACGTCATGCCGCGAGTGGCCACGCGTCATGCCGGGCGCGGCAGAAGCGGCAGAAATGGGGGATTTTGCGGCGTGCCCCGAAATTGGTCTGAGGCACAATACTGCGGCAAGTGCCGCATGCCGCCAGATGAATGACCAATCAAGAGCGACGAGGAGCCATGGCAACTTGGCCGCCGCCGCTCCGCGCCCGGTTTTCAATCAACGATCATCGTCTCTCGCGGTTCCATGGAGGGATTTCTGGACGCTGTCTGATCGTACCCATTCCGCTCACGGTGTTGCTCGCGCGTTCCGAGAGAGCGCGAGATCTTATCACGCTGCCGCGCGGCGAGACGCGTTTATTAAACTGGGCGAGTTGGTATTTACAATTGTTTGAAGGGTAGCTAGGTGGTGTTGGCTTACCACGGAGGCCTTCGCGGAAAGGCGCTGACGCGCGGCAACTTGCCGCTCGCGGCATGACGCGCGCGTTTTTGCCGCTATCGTGGCCGTACCCTAACAGCTGGAACCTCAAGGTAAGTGTTCGTGCTCGTGATGCCGTCCTGGTCGTTCCATTGTCGTTATTCCAGCTAGGTCAATTGACTATCGAGATGCCTTAGTCGTCACGCCACTTTCGTCATACGCTCGTCGTCTTCCCTATTCTCTTCATGTCGTCATCACGAAATCATCGTTATACCATCATCATCTCATTGTGGTCATGCCTTCGTCGTCATGTGGTGTTGGTCGTTTCATCGACATCATTTCTTCTTCGTCATCCCACCATCGCCGCTTCACCGGCATCATACAGTCGCCGTGCCACCATGCTGGAGGGCGACCTTGGCAAGTGACTACCATAGCAACTTGGAAGGATACCGGAGTATGTCACACATAGCTGAAGTAACGGAAGTCTCAGAATCAGCAGTACAGATGTCAGACTTCAGAAATACGGTATGACGTTACATTGCTCGAATACGAATCGTATTACCGTCGACTGTCATTGTCATATGAGTTCTGTCATAATTTTACTTTTCTTTGAATCGAAGGCAGAACGTGCGAAATTTTTTGAACTTTTTCCGTGCCAAGATAAACAAAATACGAGAAGATATTTAAATCCGTGACATCACATTGGCACACTGGTGCTGGTTCCGGGTCCACATTTAGGAAAAAAATTATACAGACACAGCGAGCAGACTGGAATCTATGTGAAGCGCAGCTATATTAAAGTGGTCAATGAAGTGCAATGCATGTATGGAGTACGTGTGCAAATGGTATTTTTTCTCCTAATATAATATTATACGATACTGACGCTTGCACCACTCAATGTTAACGACTCTTATCTCATCAAAATGACATTTATGGACTGCACCTTCACATGCTATGCCGGAAACGTTAATATCAAAACAGGCGGAAGCATGGTACGAGATGTGTAGCAGCAACCGCACGAGGATGAAGGTGGAAGAGTGAATCGGGGTGAAAGGTGTGTGCCCAGACATGTAGGGCACATGTATAACCAGATTTGAAGATTAGATATCCACTGTGGTACAGTGAAACATACTCATTCCGGAAGAGAGATCAAGAATGCGCGCATGCAGTACCACACACAGACTGGACAAAGAGTAGTCCAAATAAAAGCAATATGTAGTAATCAAAGTAACATCTCTTACGCCAACCCAAGGTTTTATTCGAAAGCTGCCCATGTGCAATACTCTGAATTAGTTTTGCCTACCTGGGGTTTTGTAACATGCACATCAGTACAAGTACAGGAGTGTTTTAGTGCGTTAGCATTCCTAATGATATTCATGCACTTTCATTGGGCCTCCTATCTCTCCACGTCTGTTTGTATCTAACCGTTTTTCTGACTACCTGGGTCCCTAGGTAGTCCATGGTCCAATGGGTAGTGCATCATGTTGCTGTGCTGGCAAAACAGGGTCGAAACCAACCATCGCATCAACTTCGGCCACGGAGTATGTGGTAATGTGTTCATAAGTGTCGTTCTTCAAAGGACTTCTTTTGACGGAGTTCTTCAACGGAAGTGACCTGCCGAGGTTGGTCAGTGGCTATGGTGTTGGGCTGCTGAGCACGAGGTCGCGGGATCAAATGCCGGCCACGGCGACCGCATTTCGCGGGGGGGGGGGGGGGGGCGACATGCGAAAACGCCCATGTACTTAGATTTAGGTGCACGTTAAGGAACCCCAGGTGGTCCAAATTTCTGGAGTCCCCCACTACAGCGTGCCTCATAATCAGATCGTGGTTTTGGCACGTAAAACCCCGTAATTTAAGTTTATTTTTTGCTTCAACGGAAGAGTTTGATGCTGACTTGTAGCACTGGGTATGTGCTATTCGGTCATTGCTGGTTTTCAATCAACCAATTTCCTGCCAACTTGGGTGAATGTGTATGTGCCAGTGTGTGTGTGCCACTCTTCAATGAACGTCTTTGACACCAGCAGGGGCAACTAGCTATATGGCATTGGGAATGTATGATTTTACAATGACAAAAAAAGTTTCCTTACATTTCTCCGATGTTGAGAGGAATTGAACTCAGGTCCCAAAGATTGCTAAAGGACCACAACCCGATGCTTTATCAGGCTGCGCCACAAATGCAAAGGGTATGGGCCACTTTTCAATAAACCCCTTTCGTCCGAACTCTTTAGCGAGCTGCGCCATGAATGCACTGGGCACGTGCGGCTCTCAATGAGCCCCTCGTCAACTTGGGTCACTGAGTATGTGCCGATAAGGGTGCGGCAACCGAGCGAACAATTCTCAGCGTTCGCAGGCACCGGCGTGTCGCGCCTAACCATACCGACGAGCAAACTCGAGACATCGAAGGCAATCGACAACGGCGGACTGCGGGCATACCGTCAGTGACGTCGTTCTCTACGTAGCAGCCGAACGTGTGTAAGGAATCATCATCACCTTATGTTTATGTCCGATGCAGGACGAAGGCCTCTCCCAGCGATCTCCAGGGAGAGGCCTTCGTCCTGCAGTGGACCTACGTATATATATATATATATATATATATATATATATACCACTAGGAAAAAGGCAAGTAATTCACAAAGCTTTTCGTACGTAAGTGTTCGTTGCCATTGGTTTGTCCTCGTCGCTAATGACCTGTCTAACGTCAGGATTGGCTGTGATTTGCTCTTACGAAGTATTCTAGCGTAAGAGTTTTTAACGAATACCGACCCAGGTTCGTAGCAACAATTCGTCCAGTAAAGTAATTTAGGTGGTGACGTAGCTGCCTGTATTCTTCTTATTCTTTAGAAGGCTTACACAGTATACCGTAAAATACCTCAAGTTCAAGATATGATTCCGTTACTACTATAAGAATGAAGAATTTGAGAGGTTTGAGCCAAATTGCAGGTGATTATGAATGTTTCCCTCGTTTGTCTCAGAAAAAAATACAGAATCCGCTTTACTTCGTTCGGAATTCTGTTAAATATCTTGGAAATGTTTCTCGCAACTTGAGGAGTTTTTACGCAGTTATCTTTTGAATAGATATTTTAATAGATAAGGACTAGAGCTGGTAAGCCCTCTTTAGAGGCTAGAGGCAAAATTTTTTTGCGCTTTGAATTCAGCAATCAAACCCAGCTAATTCAATTTTTTTTTGTTCATGGCACGACCGGATTGCACAATCTTCGTGCAGCGGAGAATCACAGATTGAGCTATACGCCGATACGAGTGCGATTGCTATTTCGGAGCACTGTTAGGAACGCTCATTCGCAGAAGTGTCTTCCGGGTTCAACTCTTCACTTTCTGTCTTTCTACGAGTCATTACCGTTAGCTAATTGCCTTGAGGACCTAGCGCACGCGCGAACTTCAGTAACTATCGGGACTCGTGCGCGAAAAGAAAGAGACAAAGTTGGGGCGGAAGCTCCGAATTGTATCGCGGTAAAAGATTCGCCGATAGGAACGCCATCGAATGGATGCGGAGCGTAGCCTAGCTTTCAGTAGGACGCGAAAAATCACAAACACCGCCGGCAAAGTGTGGGCAATTACTGGTGAGGACGATAGTTCTGCTTCGAGAGCAATTGTCTGCCCAAGTTTACGTATTTAAAGTGAGTTGCTTAAGGAATCTCTGTTCTGCACTTGATTAGGTTTACTGAATGTCAGCCATTGCGGCAAAGCTGACAGTTGTACGCTGGAAGCATAAAGTACAGATTTAGAGCCTTAGTTTAGAAACGTTCCAAGCATTTTGTAGCCATCTTACGGCGAGAGAGGCATGAGGTGTAAAGTAATTTGAAACGCTACATATGTCACGAAACGCTGAAGTACAATTTCCAAACTGCCATTATTCTCAAAAGTATCATGTGGGGCCTTAAAATTTTTTTCTATACTCATATAAATATGGAGTGTTTTCCGCAGCACCCGGATTCTGACATCTGCAATAAAAAGTTAAAACTAGTGCTTTTTTGGCAGATATCATCGTGGCATTGAGGATGGCATGTTTTGAAATAAATTCGGTGCGAACGGTTTCTTCGACTAGCGAAAATTGGTTAAAAAAATATAAGCCTTCTTTGGCTTTCCTGCATTTTACTTACTTGCAGGCGTAAAACCTTGTAGGTGCTTACATCATTCCAAAAGGCTTCGAGAATATGTATACATTTGAACATTTCGGATTAGATTAGGCGAGTGCGCTTACACTAATAGTATAAGAAAGCCACACTATTTATGCAGTAATCGTGTGTTCTTCGGAGCTCGTACAGAAGAGCGCATGTAGTAACGTGCAAGGCTTTGTAGTGTCTGGAATCACTGCATGGCAGCAGCATTAACAATGACGACTCACTTGCATTCACGTGCGAAATGTTACAAGCCTGCATCCACGTTGTCTTACTGCCACTTTTTTATTCGTAGGGTCACGTTCCTTTGCATCAGCAAAGTTAACCCTTGGGCTAATTTGTACATGGTATTCGGAAAGAAAAGTACAGCAAAAAGTAGGGGTGGGCGAATAGTGATTTTTGAGACCGAATCGAATACGGCTCGAATAGTGCCAGAAGTGAATCGAATCAAATAACGAATAGTTCTCCAATAGTTTTCCAATAACCAACAGCCAATATCACAATTAATATAATACAATCTTCACATCCTAGTGTTCTCAAGGTTAGCAATGTCCTGTCATCACTTGATATATTATGAAACATTGTTTATTAAAAGCACAAATGGGGCATTAAGAGCAAACAAATGTTTTTTTTTTCGTATGCACAAGACTCTTCAGAGAGTGCGAATGACCGCTGATATATATGGCTACTGAAGTGATGTAGCCTGCTCCTGTACACAAGTTATCCTGTTTTATGTCTTTACTAAACCCGCGGGGGTGAAAATTTATGTAATTTTACTGTAATGTTATGTTTAAATGGACGCAGTAGACGTTTCGAAGTGTAAAAAAAAGCATTCGAAAGAATATTCGTACTTACGACTAAGGACTATTCGATTCGAAGACCGAATCGAATACGACACCATTCGATTAATTATTCCCATGTGTCCAATATTCGAACACCCATAGCAAAGAGGGACCGTCACAGCACTCCCCTCATTGGGCCGTTAGCTCTCCCTTTTCGCTGTTCTAAATGCCGTGGTTTCTGGTGGCGTATGGCATGATGAGGGAAGGCTGCCCCTGTAGTTTTAATGATGGAATCTCCATATCACGGACGTAAGCAATACGCGTTTATTCACTATAGAACAATATATACCAACAAATATAACTGCATTGTTATTCTGATGCCTTCTTGTTCGTATAAAATTGGGGATAAAAATTATATATTTTTTGTGTTTGTGTGTGTGGCGCCAAACATGGTAAGAGTTCCCAAATTCTGGGTAATAACTATCATTATGTGAATAACTATATAAAAAATAACCTGTCGCGCAGGTGTGGAACCTTCTTACCAGCAAATTAACAGAAAAGCTATAGAGTCGTAAATATGAAGCTCATCTCGTCCACTTATCGTGTTTAAGGGTCGCTACACTTTGTCGCTGTAATACGAACGTATTTACGAACTCGCAGAGCAATAATCTTTGGTGAACCTTCTTATCGTGCTAACAAACACGGCATACTTGCCAGCGGCTAGTGGAGGCATAATGATGCGCAGAAGCTTAAGAGCCTCACAAGCCTCAAGACCCTTTTCTAAGCAAGGCTTTTAGCAGATGCGGGTTGATTTTCTGTCATTTGTCGAAGGAAAAAACGTTTCCTTTCGTATTGAGGATGAAACTTCCCTTCTTTTTTCTAGAGAGGCTTTTCTGTTTCAGTAACTGTAATGTGTGAAGTGACACGACCGTTTCAGGAGATGACGTGGAAAAGCTGGTTAGACGTATTTGGAGGAGCTCTAAACGACGGGACAAGGAAAAACAACACAAGGACGCAAGCCAACAACCAGTTCTTATTTGACGGAACACGTATAGTAAAAAAAAAAATGGTTCCACACTAATACTTAGCCAGTAAGTTATTCTTACTTATTTGGAATTGGTGTAGATTGCCATATCTCAAAGATAAGCAGATCAAGCATTTCTGTGAAGTCGTTGCACACTGGGCTCTGGTAATTTTAATTTTAGTTAGAACATGTCATTATTAAGGCAACTACTTAACTTTCGTTTTGTCTTTCCCACACAATATCTGATGTTTCCCACGCGAATATAATTGGAAAAAGTTGAATGCAAATCACTTTCCAGTCCTGTCTTTTCACAAATTTCAGGCTACGCCTATGTGCCTATTCTTGCTTTATAGATTTGTTTTGCATATCTCAAGTGTTGCTGCCCCCGTTTGAATGGTATTTTATATTAGACAGCTGTACAGATAAGAACGTTCGAATTGAGCGCATGGCAAACGGTTCGATACAGCTTTAGTATAGGCATGTCTGGTAATCACGAAACAGATCGTAGGTACACAAAACAGCGTCTTGGTATTGGAGCTCGCGCACGCACTCACGTGCATCACCTGCCGCCGCGGACAGGCTGAATTCGCAATATATCCAGTATTTGTTTGCAATATACGAGTATCTGGCACCAGGCAATCGTCCAAGAGCTAACAGAGATGACAATGGTTAAACCACAGTGCAATGACATTACTTTCAGTATGACCCACGTATTCGGCAATAGCTATACGACAAGGCTGCAGCCAGCATAAGCAGCAGCAGCATGGAAGTTTAGGCATGTAGCAAAAATATCTTCGTTCTAAAGGACAGCAGGCTTCAGCGATTTCTTCGGTTTTGCACTCAATTACAGTCACAGCAGCATTCGCCGCAGTCACAGAGTCCCTTAAGTGCCTTGGTCAAAACTGGTCGGCGGAAAACGTCATGGAGCGGCTTTAAGTGTCCCCAGTAAAGACCAGCATCCTATTTATTGTTTGTTCTACTTGACTGCTTATTCCTCAAATGACTGCGTTCACCCACTTTTGGAATCTAAAGAAGAATATAACGGTTATGCATCGGTTTGTTAAAGCGAAGGGTGCGGTATTATGAAAAAATTAGAGTAGCTTGCACTGGAGGCGCAATGCTAAAGAGACAGCGGAGCTGATGGGCACCCAGCTAGTCCTGGCTTTTGGGCTAGGCTAAGCACTACCAAGTCGTCCCCAGCACTTTTCGGAAGTTACTGAGTATTTATCAATTATCGATGAGCTATTTGATTTGCTATCGATTGGCTATCGCAAGGTATTGGCGACGTATTTGGGCTAGGCAAAGCACTACCAAGTCATCCCCAGCATTTTTCAGAATTTAGAAATTCTTGATAGATTCATCATCATCATCAGCCTATATTTATGTCCACTGCAGGACGAAGGCCCCTCCCTGCGATCTCAATTACCCCTGTCTTGCACTAGCTGATTCCAACTTGCGCCTGCAAATTTCCTAACTTCACCACCCCACCTAGTTTTCTACCGTCCTCGACTACGCTTTCCTTCTCTTGGTATCCATTCTGTAACTCTAATGGTCCACCGGTTATCTATCCTACCCATTACATGGCCTGCCCAGCTCCATTTTTTTCTCCTAATATCAACTAGAATATCGTCTATCCCCGTTTGCTCTCTGATCCACACCGCTCTGTTCCTGTCTCTTAATGTTAGGCCTAACATTTTTCCTTCCAACGCTCTTTGTGCGGTCTTTAACTTGTTCTCGAGCTTCTTTGTTAACCTCCAAGTTTCTGCCCCATACGTTAGCACCGGTAGAATGCAATGATTGTACACTTTTCCTTTCAACGACGGTGGTAAGCTCCCAGTCTGGATTTGGTAAGGCCTGTCGTATGCACTTCAGCTCAATTGAATTCTTCTGTAATTTTCTTACCCATGATCAGGGTCCTTTGTGAGTAATTAACCTAGATAAACGTACTCCGTTAGACTCTAGTGGCTGACTGGCGATCCTGAATTCTTGTTGCCTTGCTATGGTATTCAACATGATCTTCTGCATAAGACCTCTCTGCCTTTATTCAAATAAACCTCTCTCTCTGCATAATAATCTTCAACCCCACCCTTACACTTTCTCGGTTAAGGTCCTCAATCATTTGTTGTAATTCATCCCGATTGAGCAATTATTTATTAGCTATTGATTGGCTATCGATGACTGACTAAGCTTAAGTAGCCCCAACCATGCTTAGCTTGACTTAGGCTCAGCTTCGCTAGTTCACAGGGATATGTGCCATTGTGATTGGACCCTTTCTGCACTGCCGCCAGGATCGGCCCACATTTTTTTCCAACGAGGTACGGACTAACGGCTAGCTTAAACAGCTCCACCGTTAAAATACTTTGTGAGGTCCACAAGTGCATAAGCACGCTGGTCGGTACAGCTGATCAAGGCACAATCTTTCCATGTTCGATGCAAACAAGAACCTGCCCTCTTATTTGGATTTTGAAGTCCTCGCATAAGATTACTTTATTGACAAAGAAGCCCTCCTCTAGGGCAGAGCTGCGGGCCGCACCCACGTGGGCACGGGTAGGCCGAGCCTAACCGCCGCATCGTGGGCTCTTTGGACAGCCCAAGTTTCCTGTGAAAGTTCTGAGCTCTGGATGGCAGAGCTCCATTCTTCTTCCGTGATGCGATTGGGTCCCTGTAACGAGGGACATCGCTAGAGCATATGTTCTGGATTGCTAACCGCCCCACAGCCGGGGCAAGTAGAGCTTAAAAGCCTCTGGAGTGATCGAATGAAAAAGGGCCAGGTTGGGAGGACTCAGTCTGAAGCATGCGTAAAGTGGACGCCAGAGGTCTAGCCGGTTTGCTATGAGGCGGAGGATAAGTCCTCCTGCCCAGGTGACAGTGCTCAGTGATTTTGTTGAAAGTAGTGAGAGTGTCCCGAAACTCGAGAACCCCGGACTCTGAGCTCGCCCCTGCTACTCGCGCGGATGGGTTAGTGCACGCGCTTGGGAGTGGGCGATGTCATTGAGATTGGGCAAGGAGTCAAGCTGGGAGTCGAGGTGCGCCGGACAACCATGTGACGGTGTGCGGAGAGATTATCTTGTTCTTGAGAACCGTGTGAGCCTCCTCGGCGATGGACCCTGAAGCGGAAGTTCTGACCGCCTATCTAGAATCTGTGAAGATTGGTGTTTTGCTGTTATCAAGGAGTGCCATAGCAATTGCGACCTGCTCCGCTCTGGACGGAGTTGAGCACTTTAGGGAAGCCGCATTCACTATCTGTCCCTTGCGATCAACGATGGCAGTGGAGAAGTTAGATTACTTTCCATGTTAGGCTGGGTCGACAAAACATGCCAAGTGGGGATCGTCTTTGATACTCTTGAGGAAGGCTCTTGCCCTGATTCTGCCTACGTTGTGTTCAGGATGAACATTACGGGAAAATTGTGCTACTCGTAGGCTGCTCCTTTGATCTTCTGTGATTTAATATTTCCATAAGTAAGAATGTGTAATATTGCGCCCCGTTGGTTTCTACTCCGTTACGACTGCACGCAAAATCCTCTGCTGCTCCTGCGACGATGCGTCTGCCTTATGTTCGCACGTCTGCCGCAGCTGTTACCCCATGGATTCGTGTCAGAAACAGCGAATAAAGGCAATGTGGGCTTCAATATGTTTTTCAATTTTTTTTTATTTCTTGTACTTCTACAGCCGCCATTGAGGGCGCCCAACGCATCAGCCTAGTTTGCCGAGAATGTGCCCAGCGTCAAAGTAAGCGTCTCAAGTATTACTCACAGAGTCGCTCCTACGAGAGAACACTTTGCGTTGAACGAGGGTAGACATTGTGGGACACCGACGGACGTGATATTGGATATACGAGAGATTCGAAAAACTTACCTAGAAAGAAAAACACATTTCGCTAATTCTTTCATGGGGTTTTAAGGTATGACTGTCTAGAATACAAAAATAATGGTCGATGTACGTCAAAGGCTCTTGCCATGTTTATACAGAATAACGTATTACATATCAGAGACCGCAATGGCTACCATTAAAGGACTGGTCCCCAATTTTAGAACTACGCTTGTGTTTACTTTCCGCAGCCATGCTAAGACCGAAACACACCCGGTTCCTAATGTTAGAGAAAGAAACCGACGCCGAGGTGCAACGGTGAGCGTCCATAAATAGCCTCAGGTTTATTTATGGACGCTCTTTATCCTGATTTGTTTATCTATACCGCAAGCGCGGTATAGATACACAAATCAGGAGTGTATTTTGTATTTGTGCTAAATTATTATACTGTGAAAGTTACTTTCGTTCGTTATACCAAAACGTTTCTTTATTATAGCGTGAAAAAAAGAGTGAGCAAACTTTAATAAAGGTATCAGTAAATGCCGTGAAATCTATATTGGCTCCAACGCTGAAAATTATTGCACAATTCATTATGAGAGCTTATTCGCCAGTAACTTAGGTGTGAAGAAAAGAGAAATAAATATTGTAGGACAGAGCAACACAATTGAAATGCCGAACGATTGCATTTGTTTAGGCGCGCCAGGAAAGAAACTAAGAAACACAAACCAAACTGGTGTGTAATTTTGGTTATCACGACATTTGTCCGACTCCTTCCGTACATTTTCGCATAGCTTCTTACACAAATGATGTTGTGCAGGACAAAACAGTCATCGCACAGCTAACAACGTCGCTACGCGAGTTTAGTGCTCTGTGATCTTCAATATAGCGAATTCAAGTGCGGTGCTCGTCTTTTCTTCCACAACTCGCCGCAACTCACTGTCAGAGATCCTTGCTCCCCTCTGCGGCAGTGGAACCTGCTTTTGTAAGTTTAAGGATCCACTCACAGCCCTCAATTGGCCTTTCTAAAGAAACAGAGCCATGTCTCCTTATGCCGCCATTTTCGCATTATCCCCCTGCATTTCAGACAGCTTTCAAACGCTACAGCTGAATCATCCTGTAGGCATTGACACTTAGAGATACCCGTCAAATTATGTTATTGATCTGAGTTTTATTCAGCACTGTGGGTCAGTGAATGTCGGTGCTATGCTGCTGAGTACGGCGTCATGGTTTGGATCCCGACCGCGGAGCGTCAGGAATCAAAGCGGGGCCGGAATAAAAGAACGCTCATGTACTGAGAACTGGGCCTACGTTATAGAACGACACGTGGCCAAAATTATTCCAGAGCGTTTCAATACGGTGTTTGTATAGTAGCTTTGCAGTTTGTAGCTTTGAGTTAATAAACTAAATAATCGCTTCGATCGAGGGCTCCTGCGGTACAAAACAGCGGAAAGTGATAGGTAAGATCATCAGACGCTTCGCTTACCTTCTCCATTCCGTATTCATATTGCACTTGAAGCTTTTGAAAGGATGATTTAGAGTGCAGCACAACTTTTTCTCATGAAAACAGTGAACTCAGTGAAAGAGACCAAAGTGAATACAAAACACCATCACCGCCTTTGCTAATTGAAAAGTTTTGAGACATAGATGCCTATCTGTAGATGTATATGGATGCAGTCTATTTAGTTAGTAAGCGAATGTTTACGACTTTAGACCACCTATAAACTACTATCCTTGCTTCCTATAGCTCTCTACTATTTACTATCGCAATCGATGCTTCGTCTTTCGTGCGAAACTGCGACTTTTTTTCTTACACGCTGCGTCGTCTAGTAGCACTGCCGAGAAGCCCACGCATGGATGCCGAGACGAGATACGTGGTGCACCGGTGCGTGCGAACGCTCGGAATTGTTTGCTCGCTGGCCGCTCACTCAGATGTGAGCTGACCCAAGGTGGCGAGAGATTCATTCAAAGGGGGAGAAAACCCCGTGTATTTGTGACGCGGCTTGCTAAACCATTGGACTGCTCTTCTTGAGAAACCCGTTTGAACTGGGCTCAGTTCTGCTCAGCACGGTAGAATTGGTAAATGTTTTCTAATGCTGCATTTGGGGGCAGGCCGAAATTGGCCATCACGAATTGGCTGACCGAAAATCAGTCAGGCCACTCACTTCCCACTCCGCGCCAAACAGCGGCGCCGCCATAAAGTACGCATTCGGCGTGCGTATGTGCGTTGCATCTACATAATTATATTATTGTAGAGAATTTGGTCAGAGGAATTAGTCTGTTTTCATATCTGCGGTGATCATCTGGGATGTTTCTTACGACCAGCTTGATCATTATGGAAAACAGACGCAAAGAAGGACAAACGACGGTAAAGGCAACACCGACAAAGCGCTGTATCGCAAATGAAGACTAATGATCAGGAGTTTTAATGGATTAGGCAATCGTCTGTCATTGCTATACGTAGCGACTAGACTACTCTTGAGCTTATAAATGCGTACCACATTACCATAGTAACCTAAATTGCACCTCATCCTTACTTCTATTCTACTGCATAAGACAAACATTTTTTTGCTGAATAGATTGATAGCTATGTTAGAGTGTTTATTCCTCGACATTTTCTTTAGCGGTTAGTCGTTATTTCTTGCATTAACACATTAGGATTGCCACGTTGTATATCTATTGCCTCTGACAATTGAAAGTTCAGTTCGAAATCTGCGTTTTCCCATTAATCACTCTTTGTTATAGTTTTCTGCTCATTCATTGTCTTTCACATTGAACAACTAGCAAGTCAGGCGCAGTTTCTATCTTTAGACTTGATGCCTTTTTTGATGAAGGACGCAATTTGAGTGGCTGAATTTTGATGAAGAAAACGTGCTAGAATGCAGTCTGGGTCCCGTCACCCATGACGTTATCTTCCTTTAAAGATAACCGCAACACAGTAGTTTTACTGAGGGCGTAACAAAGATTCTGCTGGCTGCAGGTGTTCCCCGTGCATTGTTTTTCCTTCTCCAAAACAAAAGTAAATCACGTTTAGTTTACTGCATCATACCCCAAACTACCCCCCCCCCCCCAACCCCACCTTTTAATTATCGCGAGTTGCAACAAAATACGCAGTGCATTTTTTAGTAGATGTAAAAATTGTTTTCGCTTTACAGTAGGCTTTTTATTTTAGACAATTAACATTGTAAGCAATACTAATAGAGAGTGGAAGGATGCTTGTGTTTTAAGCAGCAGGTTCACAACTGCAACGTGCAACGACAGCACGTTTTACGATGTTTTAAATAGCAAATGATATAGAGCGTAAAAAGGACAAACTTGAACTGTATAATCGCGCTGGGCGCAAGCGTCTTCCATCGTTCATGTGAGCTGTTAAGGAGGATGAGAAAGAGGAAAAATAGAGGAAACAGAAGGAGCGGGTTAGCCAGTGTAAATACCGGCTTGCTACCTAGTGCTACAATGAGGTGCTAACGGCAATTAAGGGTAACAAAATAAGAGAAGATATCAAAAATACCGAGCATGCAGTCTTCTCAGACATGTGCAGGCCATTTTCAACAGAGAAAGCAGTAGATAAAAACACAGAAGTGCCTTGCCTCGCGTATACGTGAGTTTTGAAAGCAGTTTTCTCGCAGTACGGCTGTTTTTAAAGCGATATGCAAGACGGTAGATTTGTGATTTTCAAACTGTTTTCCAGTTGCTGTTTGCAGAAGACAAGCATATGTAAAATTATTTTACTGTGTTGTAGAAATAAACGCCTGTAAAATTATGGATGTCTGTGAAATTTTTAAAAACGTAAACACCTCGAATAAAATATATTTACCCAATAAAATGTTGTTCATCCTCTATATACTCGCCTGTGTGACAAGTCTTTTGTATTCTCACACAGTAACTTATGGAGGGGATCCAATAGGCACAGTCACATCGCTGTTATGCCTACGCATTATTGAAAGATAAGTTGCCCAAATTTCTCTCATTATCATTCCTACGCCATGCAATTGTTGCCACAGTGGGCGACACCCTGAGGACTACTGTAAGTTTTGAACGTCTAATCAAATGATAGTTCCCTACAGTTTCCGCCAGCTCCAACTTGATTCAATAAGCGCCCTATCTAGATCGATCTGCTCTTTCAGCACGGCCTGAAGATGTAAAATTGTGCAGAGTTTGTATACGGATGTCTCAGTCTTGGACGAGCTCAAGTGTTGGTCAAAAGAAAATAATGGTGAACCTTCGGAGAGTCGTTAACATGCGTCCATCTGGAGCATTCCAAAGCCCATTCAAGCTATATTTCCATTGATGAGCTTCAATTGAAATTATACTCGTGCGCTCTTTTGACAATATAACATCACTCAGAGAAAATAACACGAGCAATCAAACGTTTTTAAACTTAATATCAGAAAAAAATTGATCACATTAAGTCATCTGCACACATACCTTAGTTGAAGTTCTCTGCTGTGTAATGAAACACATGGGCAAGTGAAAATATTTTTCTCACTCAAAGAAACTTTTATCCTGTTCTCTTGCATTTTTTCTAAGCAATCTTATTTCACTGAAGGGCACTTGTGCCCACTATTGAAAGCACAGCAGTGTGGCACTTTGTTTCTGCGCGTTAGTTGCTGACATACGTATCGGTTCTACAATGGCCATTGTCTCTATTGTTAGAACATGGACCCTGTGGTGAAAGATATAGCCCGGATGGGAATAAGACATGAATTTGGTACTGTTGAGATTTTGTGACTGTTAGAGTCATAGATCAAGTCATACGTTTGTAGAAAGTGCAGTGGAGATACAGTAGCTAAGCAGCATCCGGCTATTATCTCCACCAACGCTATGGTGTTTATGTAACTGGGAATAAGGACGACTTTATGGATATTTTTTATTAGGAACCGTGCACTGCGACAGAGGATAACGTGGCCGTGCTGAGGCTGCCCTCTTTTCTAAAGTCAGCTTTTAGTATAGGGCTGGGAATGATGAACACGTAGCTGCAGATTGCGTTTCAGAGCTCATTAGCCTATGGGTCACCAACTGGGAGCTGAGGCATCTATAAAAAAAATGGCGACTAAGGTGCCAGAGAATGATACCTCGTTACGAGGGGTCATTGTCCCTAATGGGATGCCGTAATGGCCTGTTAAGCCCGAGACGCGGCAACCGTCACTAACAGTGTGCGTTACGCCTATACCGCTCACCATGATTTCTCAGTGTACTTTGTGGACGGCTGTGGTTGTTTACATTTCTTCATTAATGTCTCTTCCTCGAGATATGCGCTCCATCGCGATCGTTACTGTAGCCTGCCAACTTTCCAGCCCATGTTTGCTGTCCTCATATTGCGTTTATGAGGGCTATGGCAGTAAGAACGTCGTTCTGTTTTATTCAATCAAGTCTTCTGGGTAGGGTCGCCCTCGGTATTGGAGCACTGCCTAGGGCAACCTCTCGGTTTTCAGCAGGACTCATTTACTGCCAATAGCAAAGTTTCAGCGAAAGCTCGGTTTTCCCACCGTTAGAGGTTCCGCAACGTTCTGGTCATGTCATCGACCGAAAAAACTAAATATACTAACGTATTTTTTTTCTTTTTGTCGCTATATGTTACATATGTTTCCGACAGCCGTTTTCTATCAGACGCATTGCGTACGCGAGTGCCTCTGACGGGCGCTATGATCGACCTAAGCTGAATTTACACGATGGTAAACCTTGGTTCAGTGTGTGGACCCAGCGTGATTTGGCTTAGTGGGAACGAATGATTTAGCAAACAGCTGCACATCCTCTGCACGTCCTCTGCACGCCGGGTTTAGTTCTCGGGAGCCACGCCAATGATGCCCGCACACTGAGCCAAGGTTTGCGGCCATTTGTATGGCTCCATCTTTAACCGGTGCTGTTTGCGATTTGATCACGTAGACGGAGGTCCAGCGGTTGGGATTATTTGGGAACTACAAATATTCCTATCAGGTGTCCGACAAAAGTGAAATAAACTAAGAAATAAATACGTAAACAAACTGCCCAAATAAGTATTCACAAGGGTAAGGAATGGCTCCACCCTAATAGCCATATACTAAGCCACAATTTATGGCGTAACAAGGCTTCAAAACTCCTCATTGAGGTGTGTATGCACACTTCCGTGTGCCCCTTTAGGCGGAGATAGAAATAAATAGAAAATGTGTAAATAAGTTTATTTTTGGAGCGATCTCAAGCCACACGCTCTGGTGCACTTTGTCGCTCATGCGTACCTATAGATGCCTGCCACAGACCGCCACCGATCTCGCATTTCTGATCTTGTCACTCACGCTTACTTCCATTCTATATATATATATATATATATATATATATATTCCTTCTTCCAGCCTTGATACCATTGTACTTTAAAAGTCATGTATTTATTAATTTACTTCTTTATTTCGTCAAAGTTCTAATGTTGGTAACTTTCGTGGTCGGCATTTCATTATTTTAGTATCAATTTAATGACGAGAACTGACGTGATGAAGTTATCACTCAAATGCACAGACACACATATAGAATGTTGAGCCCGAAACGTGGAAGTTCTTGAATCTGTTATCCTACCGTGTAGGGCACGACATAGTACTTAGTAAAACGTGCAAGCACTCGTTCAGGCAAAAGAAACAAGGAATTGAAGAAAACAATAGAACACAGAAGTATTAAAATATGTGCAGCAAAGTACTGGGGCAATTGCACAAGGAATAAACAATTGTTGAACTAAAAAGAAGCTACACATAGTGAAACACACATATATAAATGGATATTTCAATGAACAAGCGAAGAGGTCCGGAGGATAACATGCATATAGAAACGAAAAACAAAAGAGCAATAAACAAGAAAAACTATTGCCTTTCCGGTATTCTTCTATCCAATCTAGGCAGCGCGGTCAACGCTCGTGAGACACGTAACGTAACGCCAGCAAGATAATTACACCACATTCGTCGTTTACGACAGTACCGGTGGTTGTCTCCTTTCTTTCTGTATGTGAGCGTTAGGGTCGTGCCGCATCATCATCATCCCAGCTCACAGTGGTTTAATGATGTTGCGTAGCGATCGAGGTGGGCCGCAGTCTATCTTCCTGCAAAAATGTAGAACTAGACAAAATACTAGCATTAGGAGGGAGTGCGTTTCCAGCGCACCGATGCTGGGAAGCCCACGTAAACTTCTGCATATGTCGTTTTTACTGTCATTGCTCATAAAACAGTTCCTATTTTAATGTGGGTAAATGCCACATGGAGCTCTTCCGTTAGCGAAAATTTGCATTGAGCGAGCGATTTCAGTAGAGTTCATTGCCATTTTTGCAACAATAACTGTGTCGGAAAGCCAACGTGCAACAATGTTGCATCACACTTTTTCAACCTTTAATACACCACTACATTAGGCCAACATCACGGGTCAACATATTTACACCGTCGTCATTCCTGCGTCATCTGGGCATTGCTTTCATGCCGTCGTAGACACCACAGTTATCGTGTCATCACTGGTGTTCCTTCGTTGTCATGCGTGGCATCGGTATGCTTGAGCACCACAAGTATTGCGTTAAACAAGGTGTTTACTGCTTAACTCTGTCGTGATCGTTATGCTTGAAAATCGTTCGCTAAGCACAGACACAACTTATCAGCAAACTAGACCAAAAACACCAATGAATGTATTGCATAAATTGATTCTTAGAGTGTGCAAGATCCGCATAATTTTAATCACAGTTTTTTTTCTACGTACATTTTACTCTCTTACAATTTTATACAAACTCACTTTCCTTCGTTATTTTAAAGAAACTAATACAGTTGTCGGCCCTCCTATAGTCGCCGGAAGACATGCTTGAACGATGAGTGGGCCACTGACTAAACCACAGCGGTGTAATTATCAGCAGGCACTACGAAGTCTTTCCGTTCCACGCAAAGATGCGAACGCGTAGACACCTTTCGTTAAAATATTTCTCTCGATTGTAGTGTTACTTCTTGATGGTGAAGGCCCAGCATCAAGAGCTTCTAATTCTCGTTATGATGGTTATATTCTCCTAATCCAAAGCAGAAATTACAAATACCGTTTACACCTCGGGTGCATGGCTGTGATACGGAAAGAGCGACACAGTGCTAACAATACGCCAAAAGCTGTTTTTCCTCCTGAATGTGTTTGTATGGAAGACTTACTACCGAGAATGAAGCGCTGCATAATCAATAACAGAAATGATGATGCAGCAACACACTGCCGAAATACTATAGCAACAGAACAGCGCAATGACCTTGGGACGAAGACGAGTGGTTTCATTATTTAATATTTTACACGCCAGCTTTGCGCACTCTGTTGAGACGGACGCTGTGGAAAGATTTCAAGGGACAAATGACATGCCGAAGGATAAGCAATTGAACGAGCGCCTAAGAGATTGATAGGTTTAAAGACCAGGGATCAGTATTAGCAAGGGAAATGTGTATGGAGCCAGGATGTGTTCGCTGCGCGTTTTTGAAATGGCTTGATTGACCGATCAATCACACTGGAATCGGCGCCTATTACCAATTCATGCGAGCCTTTCACAGCATTTGCTCCAGGCTGGCTGGACATAAAAAGAGCCTTTAAGCAAGTGATGCAAGACATACCTGTGAAATGAGCAGGTATGCGGAGGACGCACTCAGTTAGGTTTAGCCATTACAGAAATGCCAGAGTGGCAGTTGGTTCCGCGTTCCTGGTCGCGCCTCTGCAACTGAGAGGGTATCGTAGCGCTGGTGCCCTTCACACCTAAGCATTTAGCCATACCATGGCTCAGTGGCGTTGACGGCATTGTTAGCATTCCCATTGTTGGTTTCCGCAGCCCAGTGATAGAAAGCATCTGCCGTAATTACTTCAATACGATAGAGCCGTGGCCTACTGATCACTCGTGCAGTTCAAACACTAGCGAAATACCGGCTTCGGCCGAACAGTCCAGGGCATAGCAGTATGGTCGCAGTGCAGAATAACACATGAAGGTGCATATAACCCTGTTGCATGGAGTTCATGAGGCTTTTGAATTTTCTCTTTCGCGGAAAGTCGTTCCGCTACAGCCTTTCTTACCTCATGTTTTCTTTTTCGCAGGCTTGAAGAAACGAAAACTGCCGAACGACTATTTCCTAGCAAGTGGTCTTTGTTAAGTGATATCTGTAATTCGTCCCCTTTCCATTGTCCAACCTGGCTTTATTTCTATCATGAGAAGCCCCATATGTTAAACATGTACTCCTTTGCTAAGCTTAACAGCATATATTGTTCGTGGTAATGAATAATCGGAATCGGACGGTGCCCCGTACCAGAAGAATATTGTGGAATATTACGAATTACGCAATAACACGAACAGCGATAACTGAATGCATTGTTATCATACACTGATTGCAAGCAGATTTTCCCAAACAATTCTTTTAGGGTGTCTTCGTATTTACAACAGTGGCAATTATATTACCACCAGGCTATATCATACATCGGCACACAGCTCCTACATTCACAACTGTCGGAGTCTCCCACAACAACGTCGTACATGGCACTACAAAAGCAATAACACAGGGAGGGATATTAGCCTGGAAGTACAGATAGCAAAGACTATATACGAACGTTGGAATAGGCGGGAAGAACAAAAGGATGCAGTGCACACGACAAAATTGCGTGGGCCTTATTGGTTTAAACTAGTGGCATAACACATATTTATGCAAAAAAGTTAACGAAAAAATAAGCGACAAATTCATAGTGCTAATTTTATTTGTAGCACCATGATTTATTTTATGGCCCTGCTTGTGAGGAGAAAACATACGTATACGATGTTACAATGGCAGCTTCGCTGCTTCAGAAACTGAATAGGTCCATAGGTTGGACCTTGCATTGAAAGCTGTAATGGGAGAAAAAAAGCGGAAAGCCATAGAAACTCTGGAAAAGGGGGCGGGCTTTCATGCTATGTTCCTTGTCTCAGTCCTGGGGGCAATACAATCGAAGGACAGAGATATCAGCTAGAGACACGCATAATTTCCGGCAGTGCAAACCTCGAGATGTTGCAAGCTAGAATTGTGGTTTATTCCTGGTCTTTGTAAATAAACACCATTTTTGTGTACACAACCTATTCTCCTACTTCTCTAAATAATTGAACTTATTTCTTTCATTGAGAAAGAAAGAGACACTCAGACTAACGACCTACTATCGCGTTTCTGGTATTAAGATAAAGTAATTTCTATGCATGGCAGCCCGATGCTGTTTCTCACTCCCGAAGTACACTCTCTGCGCTTGTGTATGTATCACGTATTTTTATAACCGTGTTTCTGGTGCCTTCGGCAGCACTGTCTACAAATGCTTATTGACATGTCTATGAAACGGTTTATGTCGTACGCCTAGACGCCTGTGTCTCTCAAAGAATGCTTTCTTACAAGAATTTTCTGTCCGCGCGATATAATACTTCAGCTTATGGTAGTTCAACATTACCTTGCCCTCCAGCTGTGGCCATCCCCTTAAACTTTCCAATCCTGCGGCCATGTTAAGTCCCTAGTCCTTCAAACGGCGACCGCAGTCTTGTCTAGTTCCGGTTGATTTCAACTGAGTGTGTTCCCCCGTTTCATTCCAACGTAGTTTTTCTCGTTTAAAGATGAACTGTCCCCTGCGGATGTAGACGCGGTGGCCCAACGCACAATGTTCACTGGCTTTTTTTAATGCTACATGAAGCGAACAGAGTCTGATGGCGCTGTGGGCGTTCGCCGCATTGATGCGAGAGCATATGCAACTTACAAACTACAAAGTAGCTGTTTCCGGTAATATTTTGGTATTATAATTGCCTGATAGGATGAAAATATCTAAGACGTACGTTTCAAGTATGGCGTTTTACGTGCCAAAACCATGATGAGATTATGAGGCGCGCCGTAGTGGGGGACTCCGGAATAATTTGGACTACCTGGGGTTCTTCACCGTGCGCCTAAATCTATATTCTGAAGAGCGAGGCGCGACCAGGACGACGGACAAAGTGGGAGAAAACACACCTACACACACGGACGCCACTGCCAACACAGTTTATTCCCCGGCCTGTGTCATAAACGAGGCAAATAATTACGTCGATTGCCAGGTTGGAGTGGATTACGAGATTCCCTTGTCGGGCGGTAGAAATACGTGGGTCAAACTAAGTAATGCTTCAATTATAGGTTAAGACAGTTCAACAATAACGTCAGTAATGACAGAGAGGGTCACCTGGCAATTCATTACCGAGATTGCGTTCACAAGTGCAAACCTAATCTTTGTGCCTGCTCTGTTGTCTTCAGAAGCCACGATAAGCGGGTCAGGTTAATCATTGAAGCCAGGAGAATTACCGAAGCAGGCGATAGGTGTGTCAGCGGGGCTTCGGTTTCACTGTCATCAAAAGAGTTGAACTACCGGAATGCGACTGCACATTGATAAAACTGTGATAGCGCATCGAGATTATATACGGTGCTTTTTACTTCAGAATATGCTCAACCAACACGCCCAGTCTTACATTCTTACTGCCTAAATCTAAGTACACGGTGTCCTCGCATTTTGCCCCCATCGAAATGCGGCCACCGTTGCCGGCATTTGGTCTCGCGACTAGCCGCCCAACACCATAACCACTAAGCAGCCACGCCTGGTAATACGTACATTTACAGTAGTCTATACATTAAGCTCGTGAGATTGCCTTCTAACAGTGAGCTGAAAAAGAAAGCGCTGCTGCTAACTTGTGAACGTGGTGAAGCGGGCTCTTTATAACGTTTTTGCTACGGGGAATAAACTGCGGTAAAGAAAAAGCACATTCATCGGGTCAGCGAACTGCATGACGACAACGCACTGGCGACGACGGCAGAGAGCAATGGGATGACGACGAGTGAATGATGGTAATGGCATGACTATGACTGTATCAAGAAACCTGCGTAACGAAGAGTAACGAAGACTGCGCGGCGCCAATGGCTTGACGTGAGTCGGATCACGAAGCTGGAGTGACAATGACGGCACGACCACGACGGCGTTACGCGATGTTCTGACTATGGTTGCATAATAGCGACTGTCTTACGATTATGGCATGACAATGGTGGCAAAATCACAATTTAATCACAGCAGTATGATTGCAATACAATGACGAAGAAAGAATGAGTCAATGGAATGACGAAGATGGTATGACGACGACGACAGCATGAGAGAATCATATCGCGAAGCTGGAATGAGAACTACTGAACGACCACGACGACATCACCACCAGGAGCCCATGCGTAGTAGCCAAAGCAGGTAGACGACTTGGGCCTGTGTGTCGGCGTAGAGGATAGGTAGATAGATAGACAGATAGGTTCAACACTTCTAAAGTATGCAAGGAATGATATTTCCCTAATAATATACGATATAACCTTTCATGTGCAAATCCTTACTCTCAAAATTTAAGACAGAACAGGTCTCATTGCACTACCACGCAATGCTTCTGGGAACAAGCCCCCATATTTTATCATCGCATTTTCGTAATGGTGCTCGAGCGAGCGCACCGCCACTTTTTTTACAGGTGCGTAACAGTGCACCCTTGTTTCTACAAGGAATCGAGGCACGTGCCTTGAACGCATTCCTTACTACGCCACGACCGCCAATACACCTGCCGGTTTCTCCAACTTCGGAATTTATTGTGTTTCTTCGTGGGCGCTGCTCCGATCTTATAAGGAGGCTATGAAGTGAATACGGCCGAGGGTTCTCAACTGAATTTCACCGACCCGGATGTTGTTTTATCGCAGAAGGGAACTATGAACTGCTCGTCTTGTCGACCTTGCTGGAACAATTGTTACACTGTGCGGGGCAGTAGCCTGTGGAACCCCAGGTGGTCCAAATTTCCGGAGTCCCCCACTACGGCGTGCCTCATAATCAGAACTGGTTTCGGCACGTAAAACCCCATAATTTAATTTTTTTTAGCCTGTGGAAAAAAAAACATCGGTGTACCACAAAAGCTGTTATTTAAGACCCGTCAAAATATACCCAGTTAAGTTTTTTACCGAGCCGGAATAAGCGTGAATTTTTTCTAAGCCGTCTACTAAGGCACCTTCTTCTTAACTCAGTCTGACCTTATACAACATGGGTGTTTTATTCCGACAGCAACCATACAGACACTCCAGGTAAATTTTTGTCTTCATCCCAGTCCGCGTCGCCGCCAGGATCCGTATTAAGTTTAAATGGATATGATCGTACGCCGCGCGACATTTGTTCTTGTGCGAGGGAAAGCGGGTGAGGTAGAGCCGAGAAGGATGGGGGCTTGATGCGTATCATCGTCCCACCTGCCCAGTGTTGCGCGTCACACGGTGATGCTGATAAAGATTTATTGGGTAAGGATGGCTGAGTGACGTAAAGGGGATGGCAATGGCACGGTGGGGACGCGGTGGCTCGGCCAGCTAAGGCGTTGCGCGGCTGAGCACGAGATCGCGGGATCGAATCCCGGCCACGGCCTCCGCAGTTCGATGCAGGCGAAATGCAAACACTCCATCTACATGCTTTGTAGTGCACGTTAAAGAAACCCAGGTGGTCAAAAACAATCCGGAGCCCTCCTCTACGGTGTGCATCATAATCAGAACTGGCTTTGCCATGTAAAACCCCAGAAAGAAGAAGAGGCGGGAAGTAGGCCAGCCATAGGCAGGTGCTAGACACTTTACCATGGAGACTGCAGTGCGATGGCGTAGAGTGTTCGCAAATCGCGGCCTAACTTCCATCAACCAACGAATACCCACTTCGGAGCAGGTCCCATGGCCCCGGTGCTTCCGCTGGAGAGCCTGGAACTTCAGGCAGTCCCGGAACAGGTGTCGAATATTGGTGCAGCCGCCACGTTGCACACGGGGCAACCTGCCTGTATGGGAGGCCTGTGCCGCAACGCCTTTTAATATATATTGTTACGAAGCACTTGGGGAAGTCAGCGTTCGCGACTAGCACGATAAAGTAGCACAGTACAATATATATATGCGCACGCCCACGCGCCACTGTGTCTGGTTACGGCTGATGGATAAAAAGAAAGGTCCGGTGTTAGTGCCATGCCCATGCCCATGCAGGCCTTATTCACGAGCCCTTCTCAGACTCTGGATAGTCCTGCGGTCAGTGGGTCGTATTTAGGCGTGTGGCGTATCTGGAGCTCGTGGAACTCTCGGCGTCTCTTTGTTCAAAGTTGGGCGTCTCCTTCGGCGTCTCCTTCTTTCTTCCTACTTCGCTGTGGCTGTCGCAGGCTAATCTCGCTCGCAGAGGCGTGCGCCGCTTTGTTGCCTAGTAAACTACTGTAGCCGGTTACCGACGACACATGCGTATCAGCGCCGCGAGCTTTGCGCAGGCACCTGCTGGTTTCTTTGATGATTGTGCCAATGAGGTCGTTTAGAGGCGCACATAATACGTGCACCACGACCTGCCTGTACGTGTAGGCATTCATCTTTGTAGAGACGTCCGGAGGTTTCTCGAGGGCTCAAATCGGTATCGCTGACAGCTATTAGTTGAGCCGTCAAGACGTCCGGGGATAGTCGATCGCCAAAGTAGCAATGGTTGCCGCGTGTTGGTTCCTCGTGATTTAGGTGAAGTCCAACTGTGTTTAGCCTGCCGTCGGGCGTGGTGTGGAGGGCAGGGTCCGTGTAAATGTGAGGAGCTCCACATCGATAAAGGCGCTCCCTGTGTCGGTTAATGGGATGTCATCTGCGCGTATGCTGGCACAGGGATCAATGCGTCTCAACAGAAGTCGCCAATCGACCAGTTGCGGGCATATTTGTCATGATGGCGTCAGTAGTGAAGGATATTTTTCAAACGTGCGCTCGAGCGAGGGGGGCAGAATTGAGCACACGCAAGAGGGGGAGGCGAGGTGCAGGTGAGCACGCGTCTCCTACTTTACCACTGGCCTGGCTGCGCCTGGCTTTCCGCGTGGTTGTGTGCATATGCCAGTTACGTGCCTTATCTTGAAGGTAATCTGTGACGGGGGCAAAAGCTGGGCAAGCCGAAATGGCTGGAGGATTCCCGTGCGCTGTACTCCCGCGCGCCTAATGTTAGAAGTCACATCCTATCCAGTGTCGGGCGGGCGTTAAAGCGAGAGGCAGCCCGCAGCATTTGCTCTCCTGGGCACTCTTCATCACGCTGGTGTTGTGACAGGAAATTTTTGTGGGCATTGTGTTAGACCTGTGCTTGTGTGCCTGTACGGGTGTGACACCATGTTTGTTAGTTTTATCATAAAGCGAATGTTTACTCCACATCATATACCCAATAGAACTAGGAACCTTAGTACGTGTAGTTGTCTAATACTTCGCCATCGCAATCAATGCTTCACCCACCTGTCGCGTGAAACTCCGACTTATTGTTTTCTTGGACAGTCTCTCGAGGAATAACGCCACTATCCAATCCATAACGAGTACTCCCAACCCGGAGAGCAAGGATACACATCGTATTCATACCTAGAAACATGAACCCAGACTACAATAGAGAGAGAACAAGCGAGAGCCACCGCGCTAAAAAATGGTAAACCACAAAAGCAACAAGAAAGAAATAAGGCACGTGGGCGCCGAAAGATACAAGGCAGAGAGATATGCTGCCTGCGTAAGCAACAAGCAGAACAAAAATATAGCAGCTGCTTCAGTAGTTCCTAGAAACGTTTAGGCAGCCGAAGAGGTTTCCATAGCAATTGTAATGCGAACCTACTATGGGGCGTGCCGGTCATCGTCATCACAGACTCGCAGGCAGTCTGTTGCTATCTTCGGGCAGGAAGAGTTAGCGAGACCACACCCAAAATCATCGAGAACCAAGGCGTTGGTGTATGACATCGCGACAGACGAAACACAAAGAAAAGAAAACTACAGGACAAGTGCTGACTTCCAACTCCCACTTTATTGCCAAACCCATGCCATAACATCCAGCTCAGAGAGTGAGCAGAAAGGACGGGTATGAAAAAAGGACAAGTATATCAGTGCCTCTTTAACCACTCAAGCTCTTTAGAGTGCAAGGCAATTGAATGTTGGGAAAGACGGGTGCTGCATAATTGGGCGCCTGTAGGAGCACTACAGTTCCCTGGAATGCCACGCTATCTCGCACTTGTTACAAAACTGCCGTGACTGTGGATGTACCTTCACGTTTGCCAACAGCATCATATTGTATAGCCACAGGGGGCACATGCATGCAGTGGGAAATAGTTGAAGCAGCTCGGATGGACGAACTGACGGAAGCATGCGTCGCACAGCCTTCGATTGCCTTGCACTCTAAAGAACTTGAGTACTTAGACAGTGATGATATAATTAGAATTTTTCATACCGGTCTTTCCTGCGCACGCTTTGAGATGTATCTAAATTGCATGGGTTTGACATTAATGTTTCAGTTTGAAGGCAACGCTCGGTCTGTGGTTTTCGTTTCTGTGCGTTTTGTCTGTCGCGGTTTCACATATCGATATACCCCAACCATCTAGCCCAGCTTTCCACCTTGCTTAACCAAGACACCTCTGAGACATTGTATCTACCCCGCGACATGAATCCTTGAAGGGAAACCAAGCGGCTCACGCCGCTACACGAGAACATGTACGCCGGGTAACCCCACCACGACATCGTCTACCGCCAGACCAAGACGAATGAATACAAAGCAAATATTACAGCATTCTAAAACATTATGAGAAGAACAGGCGGGAATACCCCCCCCCCCCCCACCACACTGCAAGCTGAACAGAAAAAAAAACGTTGTAAGGGGATTTATTTACAAGCAGGGCTACGTAAGAACAGCCTTGGCCCAAGAGCGTCGGTTGCTGTCTCGTGCTCTACGAGCTGCCTGATGTCGTCGTCCTTTCCCAATAGTTCGTGACTCTCTTCCCCACTACATTGGCCCCGGCGGCGAAGAGGAGCCATCCTGGCAACTCAAGGCAATGCAAGCACAATATGGTCGTAGTAGGGCTTTAAGCAGCTCATGTGGACTGTTTCGCGACCGCGGCAGCGTCTGTCGGTGGGACGTGTCACAGGCTCGACGACGTATTTCACCGGCGACCTGCATTGAACGATCCGGTAGGGACCGTGATATGCCGCTGCAAACTTGCGGGAGAGACCGGTGGTCTAGCATGGAATTGAAAGCCACACGAACGAGCCAACAGGGAAAGTAGGGGCAGGTTTAGCCGGGTCAAGGCGTTTTTTTTTTAAGACCTTGTGTCGTGGATGTAAATGAGCGTGCTAGTTGGCGGCACTCTTCTGCACATTGAGCGAGTTGTGAGGCATGGCGGTATTCGGACGCATCCGGGCGGTACAGAAGTATATTATCCAGTGTGGAAGAGGGCTCACGTCAGTATAGGAGAAAGAAACGGTAAAATCCACTTGTGGCTTGTGTGCCTGTGTTGTAGGTATATGTCATGAAAGGAAACACCAAGTCGCAATTAGAGTGGTCGGTGGCTATGTACATGGAGAGCATATCACCAAGTGTTCGGTTAAAGCACTCCGTCAAGCCATTAGTCTGTGGACGATAGCTTGCAGTGTTGCGATGAATAGTATTGCATGCACTCAGAAGCTCTTGGACGACTTGCGAAAGAAACACACACTCTCGGTCGCTAAGCAGCTCGCGTGGCGCGCCATGGCGAAGAACGAAGCTGCGCAAAATGAACAAGGCACCATCACGAGCTGAAGCTGTTGGAAGAGCAGCGGTTTCGGCATAACGAGTGAGATGTTCCACGGCTACAATAATCCAGAGATTGCCCGCAGGGAGTGGAAGGAAGGGGCTCGTACACGTTTATGCCGAGTCTATCAAACCGGCGAGCTGGACACGGCAAAAGTTGTAATGGCCCAGGTGTATCACAAGTTGTTTTCCGGCGTTGACACTCAATGCAGGCGCGAATGTGCTTGCGGATGTGTGTGTACATTCCACGCCAGTAGATCGTTGGCGAAGTCTATTATAGGTTTTCAAAACGCCAGCGTGCGCGTTTTATGGGTTGGCGTGGAAGTGCGTGCACAGATCGGAGCGTAATTGGCGAGGTACAACAAGAAGCCATTTTTGACCATCTGGCTGATAGTTGCGGTGGTACAACATTGCGTCCCGGAACGCATAATGAACTACCAGGTGACGAAGGGCACGAGAAAGCCCTGAGGCAGCAGTCGTCGAAGGCGCAGCGAGAACGTCGATCAGCGAGGCGATCCAGGGATCCTTGCGCTGTGCGGAAGGCATGTCAGTAATATTGATGTTAGCGAAGGAAGTTGCGGAAAGGGAAGCAGGCGCCACGTCAGAAGGCATGGGCGAGCGCGAAAGTGTGTCGGCGTCGGCATGCTTGCGTCCTGAGTGGTCAAGGATGCGAATATCAAATTCTTGTAAACGTAGTGCCCTGCGTCCTTGTCGACCCGACGGATCCCTCAATGAAGCGAATCAGCAGAGCGAATGGTGTTCGGTAACGACATCAAACGAATGGCCGCACAGGTAAGGGCAAAATTTCTGCAACGCACAAACAATGGCCAAACATTCCTTTTCGGTAACCGACTACTATATGCTAGTCGTACCCTCACTCTGTCTTCGTGAGGGTACGACTAGCATATGTAACTACGTACTCAGAGAAGCCCGGCTTTCGTTGGGCAAGTACAGCGCCAAGTCCGATCCCACTAGCGTCCGTGTGTACCTCGGTTGTAATGGTAGGGTCAAAATGACGTAAAATGGGTGGTGAAGTCAAGAGATGACGTAATGCTGCAAAAGCCTCATCACATGCCGTCGACCATCCAGACAGATAGCTATCGCCGGTGAGCAGCTCGTTGGTAGTGCTATTACAGAACCAAAGTTCTTCACAAAGGTGGCGAAAGTATGAACACAGACCAAGGAAGCTGCGAAGCCCTTTAGTGGTGGTAGGCTTCGGCAATTCAGCAACGGCACGAAGTTTCTGCGGATCGAGAAGTGTGCCGTCCTTTGAGACTACGTGGCCCAGGATGGTGAGTTTGCGAGCTCCGAATTGGCACTTCTTTATATTAAGCTGAAGTCCTGCGTGCGTCAAACAGCTCAATATTTCGCAAAGACGATGGAGGTGAATGCCGAAATCAGGGGAGAGAACAATGACGTCATCCAGGTTGGCACAGGAATGCCTCCCATTTTAACCCACGCAAGACACTGTCCATCATCCTTTCGAATGTGGCTGGGGCAGTAACTAGACCGAAGGGCATAGCATTGAATTCGCACAGCCCATCGAGAGCCACGAAGGCAGTTTTCGGGCGATAAGAAGGTGCCATAGGGACCTGCCAATAGCAGGATCTTAGGTCTTGTGATGAAAAGAATTCGGCTCCTTGTAAGCAGTCCAGGGCATCATCGATTTTTGGCAGCGGATACACATCTTTGCGCGTACCTTTGTTTAATCGGCGGTAATCGACGCAGAAGCGTATCGAGCCATCGTTTTTCTTGACGGGAACAACAGGCGACGACCAGGCACTGCAGGACGGCTGAATGATGCCACGCTGAAGCATGCCTTCGACTTCTTCGGAGATCACACGACGCTCAGCAGGGGATGCTGCGGTGGGTGACGCTGAGGCAGCACGCCGTTACAGACGGCGGGTTGAGTCTAAGAGGGCCTTGGGTGGTGGTTTCTTCCGGCATCGCTGGCGCTGGAGGCAGGGTACGGCTACGCAGTTCCAGGTTGGGAGACTATGAGACTACCCAGCACCTTTGCACCATCTGTAAGGAGGTTTATTTACAAGCACGGCTATGTAACAACAGTCTTGGCCCAACAGCGTCGGTTGCTGTCCCGCGCTCTCTGAGCTGCCGGATGTCGTCGTCTTTTCTCAATAGGTCGTGCCCCTCTTCCCCACTACACCGTCGTATACTACGCCGACGTCAGACGAGCAATCACATTTACGGCACTCTAGTACACGCCATGTATCCCTCAACATGTAGAAGAGAGATTGCCAATTACTACAATACGCTGAACACATTTTAGTACATTATCTGCGAATGCAAAAAGAACCCACAGATAATGTCCATCCAATCACCAACCGAATACCAGTGGGTGGTCCAGCCGACAAGCCCAAGTGTAAAGCGCCAGCAGCGGCCAGTGAACAGGTCAAGGCTATCCGCACAGGGCAACGCATACCTAGAATAGGGTGGTCGTCTATCTCCGGGCATCAAACGTTTCGTCTCTGAAATAAAGTTTATTCACTCACTCACTCCCATATAGCTTACTGAGACCTTAGGAAAGGTCATAGACAGGGGGCGCTTTAACTTAAAGCTATTATAATCTGTTTCTATTCAATTTCTGCACTCAACTCTACCCAACTGGTTTGCTCTACTCTACTTTCTCCTCATCGTTTCTCTCTCTCTATCTCTCTCTCTCTCAATTAGGAGATATGCAGTCATATACATGCCGCACAACTTCAAAAACAATTTGGGAATTAGTAGCATTTGAGCATACGTAGTAACACTACGATACTATTGATGCGTAAATTCTTGGAATATACTTTTTGTTGACAAGCGTGAAAAGAGGTCTGTTTCCTGAAACGTTTTTATCGTGTTATATGAATTATTTTAGCGGTGCTTCTATAAACCAAGAACAGTAAACAGAGCTCGTTTTGAGCACAAGCTTCACACCTTGCTCTGTTTATTGAAGTCCCTACAAAATTGACACCGGTACAGGCAACCTGTGCCGGAGACTACTAGCTGAAATGTAGTGAGGCGGTACTCCTGAGACTCCTGCTTTAAGTGTGAAGAGCTCAGCGTCCCTTAGGAGTGTATTTTCGTTTAGAACTCAAATTCAAAGACATCCTTGGTCCGGCCACGAATCGTGAAGTGTACGAATTTGAAGATAACGATACTTCAGAGCAATCGCTTTCTTTTCTCAATAGATACAATGTGAGAAGACCGCCGGGAAGACGACGTTGTCAAGCTCGATGACCTCTCTTCCAGCAGAAATAACTGAAAATTTTTGCAATTCTGAATGCTTCCGGCTTTCCACACAAGAGGCATCCCCGCCGAACTCATTCCGCCGGGCATTCTTCTTGATACCCTGCGTCATCTAAGCTTGAATGGAGTTCGTAAACACGAGAGGCCTTCTAGAGATGACGCCATCAAAGAACGATGTCATTTGAAGCCCGCATTTTTTTGTGTCTCTTAGCACGTGTTCAAATTGCATATTCTGTTCTTCTTTTGAAGAAAAACTTGCCGCTTTCGTGCGCGCGCTTCTGCATGACACTCGCTTCAATTCACTTCAATACTACATGATCTCTGCCTTTGGGATGCCGTAGTGCTATTGAGTCGTCGTATTTCCGAAGCTCTGCCTGAGATATTCATTCTTACTTTACTTTTGAGTTCTTTTGTGCTAGCTTTCTTGATTTCTTTTTTCTTTCATATTTTACTTCATGTAGTTTATGCTCTCGCGTACAAAATAAAGTTTTTCCAATAAATTTTATTTGCAGTTTCGACACGTAAACATGATGTCCATAGTAAAACAAAAGAGTTATTTCTTGTACTAACCCATACTTTTTACCGCTTCAGAACATTTTACGTCTTCGTTTTCATATATCTTAGACTGTACTTATAATCAATATGTAAAACCCGTAATCTCGTTTAATGTTTCGTTTGACATACAACCCTCCTAAGTCTAAAATCACACGTTCTTACGAATGTACGAGAGGATACATTTTGTGAAGTTTGGTGTAATGTGAACAAGTCACAATCGTTATCGAAAATGGGGGTTTATGTTTTGCCACTCGGTCGCCTAAATTTACTCTAGCAGCTAGGTGCCCCTGCGCATGCATGCACGCACGCACGCACGCGCGCACACACACACACACACACACACACACACACACACACACACACACGCACACACGCACACGCACACATACATACACGCACACATACATACATACATACATACATACATACATACATACATACATACATACATACATACATACATACATACATGCCTACATACATACTACATACATACGTACGTTTCCAGAGACCGCGGGCACTGACAGGCCAACAACACCGTTCAGAATACAATACAAGAATAGAGTACAAGACGACGATACGATTATACATATTAATATCCAAACTCTGCAGGACATAAGAAACAGACCTCAAAAACCAAAGCGAATAAAAAGACCAAGCTGCACCAAACGGCTCGGTGACAAAACAGTGCAACAGAAGTTAAATATCAAACGCTGCAGGTGTGAAGAGTGTGAAGTATGAAGAGCCTGTACGAACCTGTAATGTACGTTTCTGGTAGCTTTCCTTTTCTACAGGTGCAGTGAGTGAACAAAGCGGGTTCTTGAAGCGGGAATGCATTGACTGGAGCGGTAACGTCGTACAGTGTTCTCAAACACGTTTTAGGCGAAATTAACGTCACGTATCATTTTACACTGTGTGCTTCAAAGGTCACCAGGATGTACCTCTACCGACTTTTCGCTGATTAGACACCCGTCTTAGATTGTGGTCCCAGTTTCAGACCCAAGCTGTTCGTGCGCTGAGAGAGCGCTGGAAGCGAAGCGTTGTAAATATTATATATGGGTTCACATAGTTGCGTGGGAGAACGAAATTAGCAGAGTCTACATTCAGAAGTAATGTGGGCCATCTTACGGTGATGAGTAAGAATACCTTTACTTGTGTGGGTTGAATATTCAATCGAATTTATTTTGCCAAAATTATGTCTCTTTTTCCTGTTTAGAGGCACAACATGAAACACTTAGGAAGGTTCATTGCTCTCCACTAAGTAATAAGCGGGGTAGCAGTTTTATATTTGCTGACAACCGGGGGCCATTTTATGTGTAAAGAGTACCGGAAGTTTGACTTATGTAGAATAAACACAGCCTTTGCAGAAACGTGCTTACATAAGCATCCCGGAGCATCACAGGTGTATTTTCCGAAGCACTGATGAAATTTGCACAAAGCATAAAAAAATTACGCCGCATCGATTCTGGGTTCGAATCCCAATCCAGGCCGAATTTTACCTCAGCTACGAAGTATTTTTTTTCTCAAAAACCCTTATGGGTATCCTTCGTAGCTTCGTCCTACAATGAGGCGGATGATATTTTTTTTCTTTCAAATAATCGCCCCATATCACAATGCTATCAATTTTAGATAACAGCAAGCGTCGGGTGCTTGACGTGTGCATAGTTTCAGGATCACCACGTAATTCAAACCATTGCCTTAACTTATTTCAGAAGGGGTTTCAAATCTGTATATGATCAATTTACGCTATATTTTCTATAGGTATTTGACAGAACTTACGTCACACCGACCTTCCATTTGACGGAGATAGGCGGAATCTTAAGTGTAACCACCACAGGTTTATTTTCACGTTGTAGTGGCGGTTCCAAAAAGAAACAGAAAATACCATAAATGTGAGTCACAAACTTAACACGTTATTCGGCCATCTTCTGGCCCGAATAAGAAGCGACACGCAAAGCATAATGATAGCGGCGTGCACATTCGTGGGTAGTCGAAGTGTGGTCTACGGGTAAAATGCACCGGTTATTCTATACATGAAACACACTCATCGCACATACCGACGTAATCTCTGGAGGTATCATGCAATTTAGAATGCACACCACTATTCACCTCACGAGACAAGCGCAAAATGACTGTTAAGTCATTTTGCGCAAAATTAATGTTAAGTCAAATGACTGTTAAGTCATCAAGCGCTAAATGAATGTTAACGCTGTAACAGCAGTCATCCGGTTACGAACAGTATAAACCACGTAGGTGTGTCACTACTTAAGTCTACTGCAGGGCAAACGCCTTTGCCAGAGATCAATAACTATCCCTGCCTTCTGCCAGCTAAGACCATTTTATGGCTTCTAATTTCCCAATTTCATCACACCATCTTGTTCTCTGCAGTCTCAAACTACGCTTCTTGAGTATTGGTAGCAATTCAATAACTCTAATACACCACCGGCTATCTGCCATAGAAAACTCATTTCGTGCCCAAGTCAACGTCTTCCTCTGAATGTCAACAAGAAAATCTTCTACGCCAATTCACATCCCAATCCACGGCACTGTCTTTCTATCCGCTATGGATTCTCGTCCGCCGCATCTTCCTCTCTCGGCTGGACAACACCGGGCGGCCAGGGAGACGATCGACGAATGAGCGCGTGCCAGCCTCCTCTTCTCCTTCTCCGGTTCCTTCTCCCCACCACTCCCTTGACCAAGAGAACACGCCTTTGACCTCACCTTCCCGCGACATGCAACGTAGGTAACGGTGCGCAGCAATCTTGATGACGTCAAGGTCTGCAGCAGGTTTATAGATCGCGAAGCGCACGTAGCAAAGGCAGTGTTATTCTTTCTTCGTCAATGTAAAAAAAATTACATTCGTCGAAAGTATTACGTCGCGGCAATGTATTGTTGGCCATGGATGCTATAATTTTGTCACAAACACGTCACACGAGAAAACGGTTAGAAGGAAATCAATTTAGCGCGTTGCGTGCCTTTGCCAGCGTTCCTTGACGGTTAATTGATATCGAAATTATACATCGCCTCCGCATGCAAGCAAGGATACCTGTTATGGCCGAATCAGAACGGATTTACACGCGCACAGAAGGAATATTACTGCGCCATGGAGTCCGTTGAGAGAGGCTTACCTGACACCTGCAGTTGCGGCACAGCGACTGAAAGAGAACGGTGAACACCTACAGAGCAGGCCCTGCACGAAGTCCAATAGAACAGCGCGATTAATGCGGCGCACTCTGCGTTGTCAAAATAAGAAATGAAGTGCTGTGTTTCTTTAACTAGTGCAGAACGTTCAGTAAAATCAAAAATACATACGAGGTTTTCTCGCCGTACCATGGACTGTAGAGACGGCGAGACTGCTGTTTCATCGACAATATTTCAGCATGTGTGCTCAATTCGTTATTCATTCGCAGATGCGTCAAGCCTTAAAGAAACTGGCGAGCGCTACGCGGGAACAGTATCTAGTCCATGGTGCTCCCTATCTACTGGAACAAGTCAAAGTATATTTTCTTTACTTTAAGACTAGTGCCACAACCTAAAAAAATTAACCACTTTTATAGTATTGTTTTTAACGCGGCACCTTGATTGGACAAGTTGAAGGACAGGTTAAGAAATATCGCGGCTAATTTTCAGTGAATGCGGCTGCTGTGGCTTTAGTTTTTCGGAGCTTCAGACAAAGACTGCGATATCTGCAGAAGCAACACGAGTTTAAACGCTTGAGCGTGGAAATATTAATGTCATCAAACATGCTTCGAACGAATCATGGATTCTACGCAAAGACGCAAAGTATGAATAAGCCGTTAGCAATGGAGATGGACGAAGATTGGCTTTCAGCTTACCCAAGACATCTTTTCTAGAGAAGCGTGTTTTCCGTACCATCTTGCCTGTCTGATATCATTCTTGTGCGTGCGAAGGATTGACCATTCGTTAGAAGCATGCTTCAGGGCAGTAAAACCGGTGCTGCTGAGTGCATGGGGCCCCGGCGCTTTTTCTTATCTTGCAGACTTTAAATGGAGCTTCAAAAATTGAAGCTACAGCAAAAAACTTCTTCAGTCAAACGGATATTACTCAATATGCTCTTTAACTTCTTCGTTGAATGTCACGCGACTAAATTATTCGTTTAAAAGATCGCTATCTTTTTTTGCTAAATAATGTCATAAGCTCGTTGTAAAAGACCGTTTGACTTGCTCAAGAGTGAGCAAACTAACGCACAGGCATTTGTTTATTTATTTCGGGGAGGGGGCAGACGGGAAAGAAGTGGGGTTGGCAAAAGTTAGTTGAAACACCCTGCACAGAAATACAAAAGACCTAGAACATCTCCACGACAAAATGCACACAAGAAGTTTATCGCAGCACACGCATCGAACACACGGTTGCATACAACGTTTTTGGCCAAAAGATAGGCGCCATTGTTTTCAACTTTATTGAACGCGCCAACACGTGTTTGCTCAGGCCATTAAGCGCTTATTGATTACCGTGTCTTAACATTAGCTGCTCACAGAGATCGAATACTGCACCTGATACAGACGCTGATGAGAAAATAACTCGTTGGCAGATGAGATCGAAAGGGCGTAGCAACACGTGTTGTTTCGATAGTGATTTTGACCTTTACACCCCTCTGTGCCACACACAATAAATATATCAAAAGCTTAGAAGTGCACGTGCAAGAACTTTTGTCAATCAAAAATGAGGTATTTCTCTGTTTGAAAGCAAGAAGTCTGTGCTTGCATCTAGTACAAGCGTCGACGCTAGAGTTTGCCAAAAGTCACGTAAAAACTGTTGTCTACTTTGGAGGCAAACACCACTGCAGCCAACTCTCAGATGACCAAAAATTATCAACTATTCTTGATAATTTTACAATGCGACTGGTTCCTGTTGAACTTCTGTGTTTTAAATGAATACCTAATGACATCGTAGCCAATTTAGGCTCACTGTCGATCCTGAATGTTCACCCTGATTCGCGTCTGCTTGAAACGAGGCTCACCTTTCGAATGGTCAAAAGGAGAAAACTTGTTGTCAAACACCCAATTTCCACGTATTGCTTGTGACAATTTTCAAGCGGATAAGGAGATCTGTGGCACTTTCACATGCATGCGTTTGTGGTGGGAAGCTTCTTGCAAAATATAAATGAAGTCCTTGAACTGTGGCAGTATAACATACCTCAAGAACCAGAGAACTGTTAGCTGCATTCACGTTACATTCGTGACAAGTCAAGTTATCGCTATGTTCGGCTGGTTTACAGATTTCTAGACTCGAGGGTTCGATCAGTATTCAATCCTAATATCTGATCTTCGCTTTCGCACATCACCCAGAAAAGTAAAATTGAAGTTGGTAAACTGGGAAGGTTAAACAGAAGCCGTGGACAAAGGGATTACAACCTTAATTGACTATGAACGCAGAACTAATACCACAATAGCTCACTGCCTTAAACAGAGTACCTACTTTGTCACTAAACAATATAACGTACCTACCAACGACGAACAATTCGAAAGGCTCTGTGCCATTCCAAGGCGTGCCGATAGAAATGCTCTGCCTGCTAAGGATACCGAAGACTTCAGAAGTTGTCGGCAATCACAAAACCACATAGAGCGCTACCTCACAAAACTGAACCGAAAGAGGTGGATGGACTTTGTGGCACGCTGGACATAGGAACACCGCTGAGCAAAATCTGTTGCGTCATCAGGAGTAATCGTAGAGAGGCGAACTAAGAGCTTTAACTCTTTCAGGCCCAAATTAATTCTGTTCATTGTAAAAAATTGGTATTTACAATTTGAGATGTGCATGATCGTGGTAATTAAAGAAAATAAGAAAATCTGTGCTCACACTTTTCAATCAAAACTTATTAAATGATTCCAATTGGAATCAGTGGGAATTGGTGGACTTGAAATGCGTCGTTTCAAGCAATACGTGAAATGTCTAGTTGAGATGAAATTCTTTGAAGCAATTCTTTTCTTTGTTGAGGCAGGGGTGTATGCCACACTTGCACCGAATGCGGGAGTAAGAGCACATTCTTAATTTTTTATACTTTGCGCAATGACTTCTTTTTCATCGCACGAATCAATGTCACCTCGAGGGATCAGCACAAGCTTCGCCACTTCCTTTTTTTCCAATAAAACTCTCATACGCTGATTGTCGCCATCGGTTCCGAGAGAAATTGTTTCCGTATTGCGGAGGAATTTCCCCCCAAAAAGTTTATCTACACGGCATAGGCTCATATCAACAGCATAAAATCACAAAAAGCTGAGCAAGGCTCCACCAGCAAGGCTGCGGGAGGCTGTGGGTTCAATTCCCACCGCCGCCGGGCACCCACTGGTTCAAAAAGGGTACGAGCGTACCCCGGCCTGGCGTTCGGCTTCCTTCAGGGGTGATACGCTTGGGAAAGGAGCCTGCGCCCTGAATTCCCGTCGAAACCAACGTGAGCACGGAAATCAAGTGGTGTCTGGGCTGCTCCCATGGCGGTCATTTCCCATGTGGCGCCCCAAGCACCTATTGAGGTGGGGGCACCTTCGGGTTGAGGTCAAACACCCCTTTCCAAGCGTTGAGGTCCCATAATGGCCGAGCACCAGGCCGGGAGCGCGCTTGTACCTATTTTACCGGTAGGTACCCGGCGGCAGCACTTGCCTCCCACAGCCGCGGCGGATGCTCGTCTACAAGGCCGTCTGTGGTTGGACAAGAGGCGCCCAGAGACAACAGCTGAAATCTCTATGGGCCCTCTTTCGAGATGTGGACCCCCACGACAGCCGAGCACCAGGCCAGGGGACATCTCTACCCATGAGAAAAACCGGTGGGTTCCCGGCGGCACCGGGATTTGAGCTCGGTACCTCCCGCATACGAGGCGGATGCTCTACCGCTAGGCCATCACTGCGCTGTGATTACTAGGCCATCACAGGCTCCTGCCGCGATATTGATCCATCAGGTAACACGCGCCCAAAACAAAGCCAAGTACGGCATGGAAACGCCGTTTCAGCGCGAACAAACACGCGATTTAGTCAGTGAGGTAACGTCAATCGAAAATGTATCTCGTGAGTAGTCGGCCCCGCTACGTCCCAATGATTCCATTTGGAATCATCAAGATTCGCAAAGATCTCCTGTACCCGCAAATACTTTTCGCCGAATAAATTTACTGCGAAGGGATAGCATAGCACCTAGTAGTCCAAATCGAAATGTTCGAGACAAAAATAAAATAATTGTCGTACCTCTGCACGGTGAAAAGAAGAGGGTATCTCAGCTAATGGCAGGAAGAGTGCAAGCGATTCTTTTATTTTTGCGTTCAGAGGTGACAGCCCTTCCTTGAGTCTACGAACTTGCCAGCATATGTAGAGCGAGGGCTAAATATGAGTTGTAGCGTAAGAACAACCTTTTTCTTTTAACCCGTGCTTGCCCACTGAGCTACAAAATTGGTGATTTCATTTGGAATCACTGGGCCTTAAAGGATTAATTATGCGAGAATGTATCACTGATAGAAGTAGCGGAACCGTACTATGAACCCCTTTCTAGCGGCATAGAACCTTCTCTGCAAGAGGAAAGTCATCAGTGTAGTACACCTTGTGTGACTATTCCTGCTTCATAATTCCTATTTAGAATTAGAGAGTGTCAGCAAGTGATGACATAATACAATCATTCACCTAACAATGACGGTGTGAGTGAGGAAGCCCGCGGAAATCTACCAAGGATTCTGGAGTTCTAACACGCCTCATGTGTGAGTGGGGAAGTTCCTGCTGACCGGAAGCTACGGAAAGTTGTTCCTATATTGAAGCCTGGGAAGCAGCCAACAAATCACGTCTTTTTCATACCAGGCTTGTACGTAACAAATTAGGCGTAAATAATTACTTATCGATTACATTTATTTGCTATTTTTATTTATTAATTACATTTATTACTCGGTAACCCTCAATATAGTTCAATTACTCTTTCGAGTAACCAAATACATGTAATTGTAATGTAAATGTAAGATGAAACGGGAGAGTCAATTTAGAGAACCGGAATTCGGCGGGAACTACACTCGCGGTCAAATCCTGCTTATACCACTGCCGTATATCCAGGAGAAGTGTTCCAAATAACGACACTTACTAGGCGGATCGAGTATATGTGGTTCAACCGGACCCTAGTTACAGAGCCCGCCATTTGGCGGCTCATTTTGTTAGCCGAACTTGATCATGGCCTACACAAGTCCAAGAAATACGATGCTTACGAAGAGGCCCGCCGTGTAAATGGCACATTTCTATGAGGTGTGAAAGGTCAACATAATGAAGCATACTGTGCGGCCTAAATATATGTGGCGCGTAGTGTAGGCGGGTCCTTTTTTTTAAGATTTAGTGCGACAAGGTTTTTTTTTTGTTTATTTCTTCTTGACACCACATAGTCGCTCCATTAGGAGTAAACAAGGTTTCATAAATCTGCACACCGGTGCATTTTACAAAGCAAACCCAAAACAGATGATGCTTTCAACCGAGAACTGCCGCGTGTCTGACGAACACATTTTTTTTACATACGTGACATTTTTGCAGCGAGTTAAAATCGTACGTACACTATAAACGCGTACACATGAGATGCGTACAGGTGATATATAACTATTTTAGTTGGTTTATATATCTACGAATAGTCCTCTAAATTTGCAATGAAGAGGATACTTGCCCTATGAACAAGCCACATTTTTTTTTCATTGGAAGTGGCGTTGTGTCGATGTGCGTATCCGACCGGTAACAGCGCCGTGTCCTGCATATATAGGGGGACGTTGGCGGGGAAATATCGCATTCATTGCTACAATGTGTTTCTGCAATGGACACGATGTTCGGCTGCTCAGCGCTGACTCTTTTTTTGTTTTGCCTGTCGTATGGCTGCCGCGTTATAATAAAATTAAATTTTATGCGTAAGTGTCAAATGACCCAATTAGCGAAATGCAGCTCCACTAACGTCAAACGTGGGGAGGTGCGAAGCATGCAGTGATGAACCGCTAATGAACTCATACTGCCTTAAGCAATGGCTCATAACACCGTAAACGCGGCCTCCCCATTATGACCATAGACGAGAATTGAAATTCTACGCTGGAATGATGGGCGGCAAAGCAGCCAGCTGTGGAAGACGACAATGACGACGACAACGAACGCGGGAGCAGTGGCACGAGCGCGTGCCGAGCGCGTGCCGAGCGCGAGCACGAGCCGCTTGCTTACGGTGACTGCGACGACAACGACAGGAGACGCCGACATCCCGAGCGCATAATGTGCTTCGCACTTAAAAGACGAAATGAAACCCGTCTGTTTGCTTTTTGTGTAGACATTAAAGGCCCTAGTTGAGGACCTTGTGTGGTGTCACTAATTGACTAAGTTCTAGCTCAGGACGTTGAACCACAAAAATATGAATTTCCAACGATTGCTGCGAGAGCGCTTCTATTATCGCCGATGCCACCGTATGTACACTTCTTCCTTAATTTGAATGTTTGCATTGTGACTATCATGCACCAAACTGCATAAAAGTGTTTTTTCGAGCTTGAAAGAAGACAGCGAATACACGCAAAATTGCAGGCGCCACTGGCCACTCGAGGCACTTTGCGTGTATTCGCGGGCTTCTTTCACGCTCGGAAAAACACCTTATTTCACTACATGTTGACCAACAGAAAGCATTGTAGCCACTTTTTCATGTTGGTCTACAACTTTCTCATTGACGCTTTTCTTCTACTTATAATATCTGAGATGTTGAATGTTTAATTAGGATAAATTACGCAATTAGGCGGAATTTACAAAAAAAAATATCTGAGTATGTCCAAGCGACTGCAAACATTACTTTCGTTCAGCCCAGCTACGTGGCATTTGCATATTTTTAAATCTTGGTGTAGGATAGTTAGGACACCCTGTGTATTTGAACCGAATTAGTTGAGGGTATAGCATCCAAGATCTTACGTATGGTCCAATAAGGTTGTATGGGGGTGGGGATGATGTTGCTAAAGTCGGGTTTAGTCTGGCCCGCGTGGCCGACACTGGATCCGCCTACAAGCGTGAAGGAGATGTCAAGACTTCATTAGGTGTGTTTATCCAGGGACATGATTAGAGCGTAGTGTTGCAAGCACACTGTCCGAAAAGCAACAACAACAACAAGGAAAATAGGTAGACGCGATAAGTCATTTCATTTGTGCGGTGGCATTAAGCTGAATCAGCAGGCTCGCACTGACTTTCACGCTGTATGGGTCGCTTGGACATCTCCAAGCGATATTTTAAGAAAAGAGTAGAGCCAAAGTTGAGCTCTGTCGCGTCAGCTTGAACGAGTGCACGCATCAGCGGGTGACACTTAGGAGCAAAAGCAACGGGTGCCGGTAGCTTATGTACTCTGCCATTTGCCCAAACTAGGTCCGGTCGAAGAGAGGCTTGTGCACCCAAAGTTGCCGTACATGCAGGTCCGACGGTTGAGGAATTCGGGGTAGTAGAACATCCTGGGGTGATTGATATTCCGGTCGGCGTAAAGAACCTGGTGAAGACTCAGTCAGCCCATTTATGTGAATAATAATAATACGGTCATCAATAATAATGAGCAGCTCACTCGTGCCCAAGTCTGCACACTTGAACGGGTCTGTATACAAGAAAATAGTAAGGTTAAGCATGTAAGCTTCGTAATTCGTGAATAAATGTCACTTGTGTATTTGGTTACGTCATTTCCGTACCTACAGTGCCTTTGCAGAACGCACAAGAACTTTCGTGCACCATTGCGACGGCGGCGTACCCGATACAGCCGACCCGACTTTTTGGTAATGTGGAATGTGCTCTTCGCTTTCATGGTGACGCAAAGTAAAAATGTTGGACAATATGTTCCTGCGTGTCAAGCCGACGTTACGCCACAGACTTTGATTGGTCAAGTGGCCTACAAGGTCTTGCAGAGCTCAAGACTAAATTTACAGTTGTGACATTACGGAGCTCCAGTTTTGTTTATAATTGATGCCGTGGAGGGCTCCGATTTGATTCTTACTAACCAGAGTTCTTTAGCGTGCACCCAGAGCGCGGTTCACGAACGTTCTTGCATTCAGCCATCAGAATGCAGTCGGGAATCGAAATCGCGTTATCGCGCTCAACAGGCACAATTTCGGTTGGTATATATTGTTGCCGAGCTTACAGCTGATGTTCTGACAAAAAAACATTCACCCGTACTCCTGATACCTTACTTAAGGTAGCTGTACGTTTCGGTACCGGCCACGGCGGTTCAGTCAGCTAAGGCGTTGCGCTGCTGAGCACGAGATCGCGGGATCGAATCCCGGCCGCGGCGGCCGCATTTTGATGCAGGAAAAATGCAAAAACGGCCGTGTGCTTGCGTTGTAGTGCAAGTTAAAGAACCCCAGGTGGTCACAATTATTCCGGAGCCCTCCACTACGGCGTGCCTCATAATCAGAACTGGTTTTGGCACGTAAAACCCATGAAGAAGCTGTACGTTTCGGCACTACATGGGAACTCAAGCATTGCGTCGGTGCTTTGTTGGGCATTTAGAATCATCTTGCACTCTGCCGGAACAAAACAAAAATTGCAGGACGCTTAAGCTTCGCCTTTGGGAGTGGAACGCGAGAGCATTATCGGGCTCCGTTCGCATCACACTTTTCTTTATGAGTAGGCTTCACTGCAACACACAACGAGGGATAGCCAGCTTACAAAGACCAAGCTTACAATGATCCCCTTAAAGCCGGCTTCATTTTTAAACACAAACGCATTACTGGAAAAACATTTTTACAGGAGCAATTTAAGCCGTCTTATATCAAAATGTGAAGGCCCTAGGACCTTTCTTACTTATGAATTGTTTGCTGATGCCCCGAGGCGCGCGTGTGTCCAAAATTTTCAAAGGCTTCGTTATCAACATTCCCCTCAATGTTGCCTAGAACCAAAGTACAGCGAAACAGTGTCAGAATTGGAAGACGTTTAAGCTTCGCCTTTAAGAGTGGAACGCGATAGCATTCAAAGATCCCTGGCGGCATATCAAGCTTTTTTCTCGTATATTAAAATTTTCAAAGGTGGAGATAAAAATAATTTCGATAATAATACACCAATTTCAATTCTGCCAATATTTTCCAAGGGGCTTGAAAAATTGGTATATACCAGATTGTCCAAGTTTTTTTATCAACACAACATCATTACATCGTCAGAGTATGGGTTTCAGTCTGGCGTTTCAACAGACAGTACTTTGCTATATCAAAAAGAATTAGTCATAAAGAACATGGAAGCCAAAAAACTTACACTAGAAATATACTTAGATTTTCGAAGGCATTCGACTGATTAATTCATGTTACTCTGTTAGAAAAGCTACATTGTTATGGCATTCGCGGTGTCATTTCAACTCATATAAAAAGTTACTTATCAAATCGGCATCAGTGTGTATCTATTAACAAAGAGTTGTCATTGTCTAAAGGTACTATGAATGGTGTACCAGAAGGAAGTATACTGGGGCCCCTTTTACTCGATATTTTATTATTGATATTGTAAGAGTTGATAGCTCTGTAGATTATGTTATTTATGTGGATGACACTGCTTTATTTTTTTTCTGGTGAAACCATTGACAACCTTGTTGTGACTGCTAATGAAGTACTAAAGAAAATATACGTATGGACTGTTCAAAACTCGCTACACATAAATTGCTCTAAGACTAAAGCTGTACTGTTCCGAGCGAAATCACAATTTTTTTAACCATCTCAGAAATTATTTCACAACAGTAATGAAATCGAACTTTCCCCATCCATAAAAACACTTGGTGTTTGCTTTAGCGAATACTTGTATTGGGATTACCCTACTGAACACATCAGTCATAAACTTTCCAGAGTGTTAGGCATATTGCGCAGGTGTCAACATATACTACCTGTCCCTCAAAAGCTTTTATGTACAGTGCCCTTATTTCTTCTCATCTACATTATTGTTATCCGGTTTGGTCAACAGGCTCTAAGAAATCTTTAAATGCTTTAGTCACCCTGCAAAAAATGCATTATGGTCTATTGAAGGTGTCTCTTATAATGCGCACACACCGGAACTGTTTAAGAAGTTCGGAATCTTGAGAGTTGATTATTGCTATGAATACTAGCTCTTGTCGGCTTTAAATCTGAAATGCGCAGCGGCAATACGTACATACGTAACTTAGCTGCCTTGCAACCTAATACAGCCTGTCTTCCAACTCCACATACGGAGATTTGGTATGTACCACGTCCTCGAACTAACTATGGGGTTCAATATCTTCGTTTCTGTCTTCCACATGTACTAAATAGGTGGAAACTAACAATTGAGAACTTGAGTACTTATCAAAAACAGAGTTATATAAAATGATGCGTTTCTTTCAACAATTATAGAGCATCTGGTTTTCGTGTTATGTAAATGTTTTATTCGCAATTTCTTGTGAAAGACCGCATATGTATGTGTACTTTTATGTACCGTTGTTTTCTGCTGCCTGTGCTTGTTTTTGTTTCGTTTTAGGGGTGATGGGGCTCGTCAAGCTGCTTCTATGCAGCTTTTTTCCCGTCATACTCAACCACAAATTCACATTTCTCATGTACCATGTGATTGAATAAACTCAAACTCAAACAATCCGACGCTATCACGCCCGTAGGTGGTGCTTAAGTCGTACTTTACGATTTTTCTGACAGATCTTACTTTGAGAAATTCATTTTTTTTTCACTAACGCCTTGCACCACGCGGAGGGCCTGTCTGGTTTGGGTGCTTCGGGATGATGTGATTCGGCTTGTTTATTTCCGCCAGACGCCGATGCCTAACGCCGACGTTGAAGCCGAGACCGACGCCGACGCCGACACCGGCTTTTCTGCGCAGTGGGGCTCTTAACGCTATTGCGTTAGAACTCCATGCTTCCATATGTGAGCACAGAGTTTGCCTGAAAGCTTCAGTTGGCGAATGATCGGGCAATCTCGAGCACTGGTTTATGGCGCCAAATTCTCTCGTCCGCAAAAAAAATGGCAAGTATTTCATTCTTTTCAGTCAGATTTCTCGGCCATGGAATGTTTACCAAATGTCTTGCGGTCTTGCGCCTTTCATAACAGTGTTGCGAGTTGGTGGAGTCGACTTCGAAGAGATGCGTTATGTAAATTTTAAAGGTTAAGGTAAATCACCGAGAAGAATTAGCATTTTTCCAACAGCACGCTTCGCAGCCACTCAATTTCACGCTGCTGAATCGGGAACGAGGCCCGTCGAGATCTGCGGTTGTGTGCGTTGCCTCTCCGCCGTTCTGGCTTCCGACAGAGTCGGGCCAGACGGACACGTTTTGTAAAAGTAGCTTCAGTTCACCGGGTATTCGAAGAAGCGCATTGTGCCAAATTTCTCCGGGGCCTCATCTCCACGGAATAAATGCGAGACTGTCCGATATATCGAGGCTCCTGCTTGCTCAATTTCTCGCTGCTGAAATGGAAAAACGGTTTTCAGGCTATATTACTTATTCGCTTTGTTGGCCTTGTGGCGGTATTGCATCTATCGCAGTAGAGAGAACAGCAACAATTCGTTCTTTAGTCATGATACTAGTATACTTTGCGACGGAACACTGTTGGTCACGCCGCCGATGGCATGGCCTAAGCCCGGATGTTTCAAATACACTAAGCCGTGCGCGGTCGTTGAGGAACGCCAAAGAGGCCGCAACGGCTAAAAGACGTTCGCCTTTGTGCGCGCATTCTTGCCTCCTTTCCCTCGAAGCGCGCGACGCCGTGATGTCTGCGTGGGCGCGCTAATGTTGTGCAGCGAGGGAGACGCTTAAACTTTGTGTCTGCATTCGTGCCTTGCTCTACTCGGTGCTGGAGACGACAGTGATGTTTGTGCGTGCGTGTGTGCGCGTTCAGTGCCTTTCTTTCTACAGCACCAGCGACGGTTGAAAATCCGTTGGACATCCATGTACTGAGCGGCGGCCTCAAGCGTGGAGCTTCTTTGAGCGGTCGGCCTTGCCGCTTGTCTGAGAAGGCCTCGTTCCTCTTCCTTATTCTATTCTCTTATTGCCATCACCCTACCATTCTGCAGCACTGTTGAGTTGCCCTCACCTTGGAGGCAATTAAGGCGCGGTACTTTTCTCTTCATTTCCCCTTCGGAATCGCTTCCTCCACAACCGGGCAGAGCGTCCCCTCCCTTTATCCCCAGGACGAGGGCGTTCCGGAAATGCTATAAATGCGGTCCGGAGATCCTCTAATTGATGGCCTCGCCAACGAGCCTTCAGCTTTCAGCACAAGCTTAGAGCGTTTGTGCCGCTCTCCGTCACCAAGCTCGTAGAGCTGACGGCTCTGTAGCTATGTAATTAAAAGTTATTGTTACTCGTTACGCCGATCGTCTCGTGTCTCAGCCTAGGCCTGTCTTTGCGGCTGGTCAAGCTCCAGAGCGCTAAGCACACGCTACCTCTGCAGAGCTGGGTTCCCATCTTTAAGAGTGGACGTTCTTCGAGAAAGGATGCAATATAGCGCGTGTTACTAAAGCAGTATCCAGCAGTTCATGGTGTTTTACACAAAGGGCAACTACTATGCAGAAAACCACTGACATAAATAACCTGAAATGTGTTTTGTTGTTGTTTTTTTTTTACCAACCGCGGCAATTCAAAAGCAATGATGTTCTCATATACATAGCACGATGTTCCAGGTTTCCGTTCAGGCTTCGGCTGTAGCGTTCGGATGTGGCGGACTCCAAGAATAGAAAAAAATATATATTGTGTGATATATTGCAACATTGCCTGATTATGCACTTTTATTCTTTTTTTTCCTTCTGGAAGGTTTAGCGTTGTCCTATAGGGCTTAAATATTTATGTTGTAGTACAGCCACTCTCATACTTCTTATATATTAAGTGTGAATTTTTTATATATGAGTGTCAATTAGCTTTCACGGGAAGGAAAGTTTTGCTGTGTCAGCAGGTAAGAGCTAGAAAGTGGGGTTTATTTATCTGTCCGCAGTTTTAGCCACAGTGTCGAAGAAATTAACGTTTACTGATCCAACGCATTTTTAAAGCGAACCTATCTTTGCGAACGCTCGATGACTTTTCTGAGCATGGCCGGGTTGCATTGCGTCGTTGGCCGTACACTAGCACACTTATGTTTTAGTGCCCACACCAATCGACCAGGTAGCGAGATATACTCCAATTCAGGCTGGAAATTCATAGACGCCTGTTATCTTCGTCAAGTGAAAACACGATATCGCCAAAATAGTTCCCAACACCTACACACACCGCGGTTGATGAAGCAGATCGCATGTTTGCGCTGCCAAGAGAAATTTCTGCATACTGAAATTACCGCTGCAACGAAACGCTTCAGTGGTTCTTCGACAGCTATGTATGAGCTGGCATCGCCTAAATTTGGCGGAGAACGAGCGCAATAATATCTAAATCGTTCTGCAGCACGGGTCGACAACACATTCAACCCACGCCGCACCGGCTCGCACAAGCCATAGATGAGTATATGCTCGCCATGCGCGCTTTCCTACTCGTCCGATGAAAATGTTCATATTGTCAGGTACGAGTTTGTACAGCTGTGGACAAAATGACGTTGGTTGGGGAAGAAGAGGCTGAAGTGTCTCGGAGCTCGGTAGATGGTGTCACCCTGGCCACAGAGCTACAACCCTCTGTATATATTGTAAATACATATATTTTCTCCCCGTAACAATATATAGGATACAAATCGATAGGACCGCACTACCATCTTTACTGGCCTTAGAGAACATTTATTACAGGTGCCCTGGCTGCAGGCCTTGTATTGAACGGAATAATTAAGTTATAAAAGAAATGATAAATAGGTATCTTAATTGCAACAAGTGTACGTCATCAAGAGCACAATTCTTTTTATAAAGCAAATCTTTCTATGCCAATTTTACTAGGGTTTCGGGCTTGGTGCAATTGCAGTAAAGTTAAATTTACTGTTCATCTATCTGCATGATCGGGTGGACCGCCTTAGTCGGCGTGGTGACCTTGGATACAGTGTCAAAGCAAAGAGGGTGAATCTCGGAGACAGTAGAATGCGCGGTCCCTTGGTCACGTGGTGGTGATCTCCGCGTCTTGCCGTTTTCACTGGCAGGCAGGCAATTGTTACGGTGCAAAATGCTAGGCGCAATATGATCAGTTGCATGACATTCATTTAACCGCTTTACGAAAGCTTCGCGACTTATATTACAGCTGTGGGTTGAAATCGCTTACCATCTTTTTTGTTCGCAAAGGCCCGTCATTGTTTAACAAGTTTTACTACCTAACATTGCATACTAATTGGCTTTGTATAGGTTTATCTATAAGTAATAAATTGCAAAATTGTGTGGTGCATCTTATTGGCGCGAAAACCGCATACGTTGCCGGGGCATGGCAATGAAAATTACAACTAGCCGACAAATATGCTTAGCGAAAAGAAGTCTAAGAGAATGGGTACCAGCGACAAGAACAATGGGATTTCCCTGTGCAATAAATACCCAATCTGCTGCGTCAGCTTTGCTTTCCAACCTGTACAGGATAACTGGAACAGAACTCATAGACAATGCTGAAGATAATCGTGAACTGATTAAAGCCTCTACCTGCCTAAATTGATTCAATTACCCTAGATATGCCTGCCCCTTCTCAGTTTGTAACATGCAGCTTTGAGCTGTGTCGAAAGCGCGCTGACCGGATGCCGTGAAGGAATTACGCGCTCTGACAGATGAAGGTATTGCGCTTTATAGTTTGGTGCCGTGAGTTGTCGTATACCAAAGACCGGAACTCACCACTCCCATTTCAACTGCGTTTTCTCACAATTCAACACCAGCCTCCCTCTTCCTCACCCACGTTAGCCTGCACGTAGGTCACCTATACTTCAGCTATATTGTTGCTTGTGAAGCGTGGGCTCTTGGCGCACATCCGGTTCTTCTTGGAATTTCTCTGCAGCCATCCAATATAAAAACAAACAGAGCAATTGCTTTCCGTCCGCGGCTTCATCCTCTCCAGTCCTTCTTTTGCCCCACTGCTTGCCGCCTCAGTTCTTCCTTGTTAAAGCAAGGCCCCCGAATAAAAAGGAGCGGGTATGTGCAGCTCGATAATGGAATGCCTATACTACCAGCCCTGCCGCAGCGAGATGTGCACTGAAGCTGAGAACTCGGCTTCAGTGCTGAGTCAGCTTCAGTATTTGGTTAGCGCTAGCGCGCCGTGCAGATACTCTATGACTTGGAGTGGATCATTCGTTCCCTTCTGGCTCTTCCATTGTGTCATAGCATCGTTATAGGAGGACAACGACCTTGTGTATATACAACTCAAAGGAAAGAAAGCAGGTGGTTCTGCGTGTTTCTTTTAGTTTCAAAATTTTCTTGTAGTTACGGCGCTTTCAAACGGAACTGAATTAACTACAGCGCATGGAAATAAATTGTTATCGATGCAGTGGGGGTAAATGTTTGTCGCAACGTAAGTGCCTTTCTGGAAATTGTAAACGACGCTTTTGTTGTATGCTGGTGTGTGGCGCTGTAAATTTTTTCGACATCTGCTTCTCACGGCTGACACTACCCTGTTCATTGCAGTCGATGAGATCGATGAAGATGATACGCCAAACTGAAGGCATCTTTATCGAAATAAGTTGGCCGAAATAAGCGGGCAATGAAATGCGTCGTTGAAGAGTACACAAGTCCGGCTGGTAATGAGGTGCATAAATGTGTGTCTGCTGTTTCTGCGCCTCTCTGCAAAGCCGCACTGGTTGTTCGCATGGGTCTATATCGATTTCCCCGGGGGACAGAGTCTTTGTAAGGATGACGTATTTAATTACGCAAGATGCGCAGGGTGTTCCAGCTCTCCTTACTGTACATTATCAGTACAGAGCAATATAAACAAAGAAAGCGTCGGAGCAGAATTCGGTCACTAATTACACTACTACACAATTTTTTTGGTCTCTACTCGAAGCTTTATAAAATCAAGAGGAAAAAAATGGAGCGGGGGGACCGCTAGTACGAAGCAAAACTTCAAATATGGTTTAATATGCAGCATACCTCCTGTCACATCTGACCTTCTCTTCGGTCTGAACGAGGTTAGGAACAGCGCCATAAACGGAAATTAATCACGCGGCAAATTATGTCTCGGAGTGCTGCATAGACATGTAGAAGTAATGGCCGTTTCCTGTCTGCAAAGCAGAGCATTATTGTCGACTGTGAGCATGATAAAGAGGGTTAGAACAAATTTGGAATTCTCGCTAATATATATGCGTCTATATTGTATATGCGTCCGGCAGTGGACATAAATATAGGCTGATGATGATGATGATTATTATATATGTGTATTTTTTCTCACCCCAGCATGCTAGCGTGGGCCGCAGTTCAGCTTCAGTGGAAAGAGGGTGAACTGGACAAGAATGGTAGAAAGATGCAGTTCTGTACCTGTCTCTTCCTTGTACCGTTAGCTTCCGATGTTTTCGTTATCAATATGTGATATCATCTACCCCCGCTGCAAAGAAACTTTGCCCCGTTTTAAGTAGAACTTATACAGCATAGTCAAACGAACGCACGATCTCCACTCAGGCCTTGTGACACTTACTGAAACTGAATACAACGTACGAATACAAAGTATGTGTATTATTTAAAGATTTTGTTCAAGATATGTACATTACTGTAGAACAAAGGAAAACATTTTCAGTCATGTGGAAACTTAAAGTTCAAAGTAGCCAATGAAGATTTTACAGTGCAGTACTAATTCTGACGAATGAACAGTGGACAAAGCAGTGCATAACAATATTGTTCGTGCCATACCCAGAGTTTTCCCTATCACAAAGTAAGCACATCAGCTTACTTTATTGTGTTTTTGCTGAATATTTTATTTGATCTGTCAAAATCCCCCAAAATTCTCAAAGAGCATGGTATTGAACTTCCGGCGTGACTGATCAAGCTGCAGCATAGTGAGCAGCAGTTCACTGATTGTGCAGGAATTTTTTTGTAGCGATAGCAAATACATAGACACTCTCAGTTAATTTTCGCCGTCGCTGTCCCCTCTTTGTTCTGTATAACCTGCAAGTGTCATAAGCGGCAAGCTTACAACGCGTGCTTTATGCGGTGAGAGCGAGGGAAGGGAAAATATGCGAAGATGGGCCGAGAAAGGTGGTCGTTTGATGTGCACCGTGTTCCCGCGCGCCATTGTTGGAGCAGACGTTATGAAGTGTAAAGGGGGGGGGGGGGGGGGGCAGGTAAACGCGCATCTCCTTGTCTAGCCCAGCATTGGTGGCACATGGATGTCCGCGCGGCAGGGCGCATTCGCAGCCCACGCACCATACTTTGGAGGTAATGTGCGGCGGTCGCAAATGCCTTTAAAGGGCGAGCCAAGATGGCTGGTGGCTTCGAGCGTGCTGAGTTCCGGCGCGCCTACGATGTTGGAGCGTGTTTATTTCCGGCTGCCGGCGCGCTTCATCACGACAACGTTGTGTGAGCGAGTATTCGCGGTACTCGAGTGAGATCTTTTCATGTTAGCCTGTGCGCGCCTGACACCATGCTGGCTAACTTATTTAGGAAGCGATTACTGACTACAATTTATCGGGCCGTATAAACTACGAACCTAACGACGTAAAGTTGTCCCTATAGTTTGCTATCGCAATTAATGTTTCGCGTTGCGGATGAAACTGGAACTGTTTCATTTATTACAGATTGAAACTCAATGTGCAAGAAGGGTCGGCATCATAAAGCAAAAAAAAAGAAAAATATATATAATGTAAGTTAGTAAACAAGAAGAGTAACTTTATAAAATATTTGTAGCGTGTATTTGCAGTGTTGTACTGTACGTAGGGAAAAGAAAAATGTGTCTTATCGCGCCATGCACAGATTTGGGAGCAGGCCCCAGCCTAGCTTCGGATGTAGGATTGTAGTCCTCAGTAAAAGCACTGCGCATATTATACGTTATTTGACCGCTCACTATCATAATTTGTCTCAACAAAAACCCTTTATGGCGCATTTATTGATAGTCAGATAAATAAAATCATTTTTATGGGTTATTAGCGTCATATATTTTGCTTTTTTCTCTTTTCTGCTTTTATATTTAGTTATCTTTCGTAGTTTATGTTGATGTATAGCTGACGGCTGTTTTGTACAATATTACGATACCGATCTTGCAACTATATCGAGCATGTATACCAAAGTTTGATACTGCACGAAAAAGCAAGGCATTTTTAAATAAAATCGACATCGATTTTCAAAATTAAAATTGAACATATTTAAAGAAATGCACGCTGCGTAATTTGACAGCCTGCATACGATGATAATGATTTTTCGGTAGCCAGGCAGTTGGTGCAGCGCAACCGGACATAACATGCTGGCCTTACAACACAGAGACTGTAATTGAAACGCAATGTACGCAGTAGTCCAGCTTATATTCCTAGCCACTGGTACATTTTAACTCAAGGTATTAAGAATGTCACAAAAGTTCCAGAGACAGTGAGAATACTCATTTTTTAAAACTGCAATTTCTCGTTCATTCGACGACTTAATTATGTAGCCCTTTTTTAACATCTATATTTGAAAGTTTCGCTCGTTTCAGTAATTCTGGTAGGATCCTAGGAATATAGGTAATATATTTGGGGCTAAACAGATTTTGTGTTTGACCAAAGCAGCATCGTCGCAATGGCTTTATACGTAATGATTTCCCAGGATACCGACATATACCGACATGCAGTGCATGGTTGGCTGTTATGTGCATTGGCAGCGCCTGCCATTTCTATGGAGTCGTCGGAGAGTGCCAATATTTACAGACACAAAGCGTAATACCGCTTCCTGCGCTCTTCCAGCATCCATTTTCCCAACCTCCTTGACCAACGAGCACCACGAAGCTCCCGAGCGCTTACTACGACCTAGCCTCTATTGAGCGTAGGACTATACAGCAGCGACCGTCTCGCACATTATTGATCGCATCGCGTCGTGAACACTGGTACGGTTGCCGTCAGAGCCAAATTGCTATGCAAGCTCCGTACGCAATATACATTTTCTGGGCACCAGAACATCCCAGACTGGGCCAAACAGCGTGCCGGCGGTCTTTTCCTCCTTTATATCGAACAGGGATCGCCGAAGCGTATAGTACATAAACCGTGTTTCTCTCGTAAACACTTCATTTCGCACAAAGCTACGCCTGATTACTCCAAATCAGTTCCCCTTGTTACAAAGCTTGCTGGGGTATTTTATACTGCAGCAGCAGAAGCAATGACCATGTACTTGCTGTAGTAATAAGTGTCCCTTCCCCTTAATACTTCGTCGCGTAATGGAAGGGGACTTTCTTCCTTTCATTGCCGTTGTTGATGACGCTTTTACGCTGACAGCACAAATGACAATGGCTTTCCACGCGGCGACAGCTTTGGACTTGTTAGGGGAGCGAAATTAATATTTAATGACTGCTGCAGCTGCTTCATCCGACAACGAGAAAGTTATGAGGGACTGCAGTATAGGCGATGAGCGCTTTGGGATCCCGAGCACTCGCGGCCCAGGCAGGCTTCATTTAGGTGCCTTTTTAAGACCTTCGTTTATTCTCCTTGTAAAAACGAGATTCAGTGTTGAAATATGAAGGCTAGAATGATGCAGTGAAATAAAGCTGCCAGCTCTACGGCAAAATAAAATGTAGAAAGCCTGCTGTAAAAGTAGGCCGCCGCAACGGATGATTTCCGTGAAGCTGAGAGATGCGAAAGCTTTTGCGCAAGCCGCAGAGGTTTTGTTAGGGCGCTATGAATGAGTGTACTGTGATGTGTGAAGGGTGTGATGATCACCTATCACGACACTTACAATTCCTGCGCGCGAAAAGGTGTTCTTTCAAGGGTGTTTAAAATTATATCATTCAATTCGCTGAAAATGTAGATCTAGGGTCTGTGTGCGCTGTTACTACTTTATTGACGTCTGTTGCCTTGAAACGACATAAAGCAAACCGACAATGAAGCCACAGACAGCGTATGGGAAGTAAACTGTAATGTTTAATGGAAGCGTAAAAAAATAAGAAAAGGTAAAACACGCTGACACTAATACCACTTGTAGCCGGTGCGAGGCGAACTCGCAGCTTCCACGGTACACGTGCGGGCCTTTACAAATTAAGCCATACTTCGGCGGCCACGTTGTCGGCCACTTTCTTGGCTATTTGTGTACGTGAATGGCAGAAACTAGGGGGAGTTACTAATCAGTCTCAAGACAAGCAAAGCGTGGAAGACTGGGGCACAGAAAGAGAGGCTACCAATGAACGAAATTCTGCAAGGATGATACTACCTTGTTCTTTATAGGAACGAAGGTGATGACCTAGTTTAGCGAAACCGAAGTTTTTAAAAGTACTTTACCTGTCTGATGTAAATTAGTCTTTTGGGCGACCCTTTCAGATGTCCTATGGCACTTTTCTCTGGTAAACCATTTGGAGAAAGAGCCAGTACCTAGAGGCTCTGTGGACCCAGCAAAATTTTATGAGAAACACCACCGTACTACATACAGTGCGCTGATTTCGCTTGTGGGATGCCACATACATATCAGTGCAGTAAGATTCCTGATGACGCAAAAGTTCGCGCTCTCACTTCCGAATGTTGAGCACACAATGACAGAGCAATAAGCCTTGACCGCGCCTAACTTATTTGTCCATTACGTAACTGGCAGTCCTGTCCAGCAGTTGAGTCCAACGTTACTTGACCTTTGGCCACAAAAGCACCAACCAGAGACCGGAGCTTTTTTGTAGACACTGAGAATTACGCCATAGTGTCAAACTTGCTATCTTCTGAGGCCTGTTTGCATGCTGCTCAAGGCTGCTTGGGGATCTCTGAGTGGTCCAAAATGCCAACATGAACTATTACAAACTGGCAGAATTAGACAATATCGACGATAATCCCTCGCAGACCTCAGAAGCTTTGCACACCCTAGCTCTTGTGATAAATGAAGAAGCATGCCTGAAAACAATATTTTAATATTGGGAAATGTTTCTCTCAGCCGTAGCATTGAAAAACAGTACATGCAATATTCCATACATTCGCTCTATGAACATTTACTGCAATACGAAGCAGATTGTGGCGTATTTCAAAGAGCAGGTTGTCATGAATATTGCGTGAATTATTTAGGGTGTATAGTTTATGGGTGACATTATATACAGTCGGCACATGTAGTCACTAACGTAAACATAACTAACAGAGAGCTCAAACACAAAATGTAATTGCTGCTGTAAAAAAATTGTTACTGCAAAGAACGCGCGTATTTGACATTGTAAGTATTAGGAATAAGGGGCATGTCAGCAAGAGAAATGGTTTTTTATTGATATTACATAGCGCGTTTTCATGTCGCCGCATTGAGAAAACAAAGCATAGGGCCAGAAAGACATGTGAGGTAAAAACATTACTCAAGGACCTTAATTATCGTGCTTCTTGGCTTTTTATGGCCTACCTGCGTCATTATTTTTGCGACAGTACCGGTATTTCAGCACTGCTGTAGTAATTCACCTCGCCGACAGCCGCAACGTTTAAAAGCAGTTATTTCAACTCGCCACAACTAAATTACACGTCTTATCAGGTTGCAGTCTAAACTCAAAAGGATTTCAAAGCACGACCGTTTATTAGGGGTGAGGAAGTATAAGAAATTATATAAACGAATAGCATAAGCTTTAGACCCACCGCGGTTGCCCAATCAGCTAAGGCGTTGCGCTGCTGCGCACGAGGTCGCGGGATCGAATCCCGGCCGCGGCGGCCGCATTTCGATGGAGGCGAAATGCAAAAACGCCCGTGTGCTTGCGTTGTAGTGCACGTTAAAGAGCCCCAGGTGGTCAAAATTAATCCGGATCCCTGCACTACGGCGTGCCTCATAATCGGAACTGGTTTTGGCACGCAAAACCCCCCAAAAAAGAAGAACATGTTTTGCTATTGCTTTCGCATTCCAACGGATATTTTATTGCTCAAATTGTCGAATATTCGTTTCTGCTCGAATATAAGGGATAACAGCACTTATTGGAGTCTACAGGAAAAGAGGATGGGGCAAGTGAGGACTGTTGCAAATGCTTCTGCTGCAGGTGAGCCATGGTTGCTTAGATGAAGAACCAGTTTCGGAGAGAGCGCATGGTCGAAATAAATACTGCTCAATATTTTTATCTCATTTATTAAGAATGCCTCGCTTTCAGGCAGACTGTATCTAAGTTGCTTAGTAATGTAGGAAAATAAATAATAACCCTCACCATACCTGCATATATTTCAAACACTTTACTATAATGTAGTATAATTGCCGTTTGTTGGGCGTCTTGGTACCTTGCTAACGTACTGTCCTCTTGTTACACAACTGTCATTGTCATGGTGTAAGGTACAACTGAAATCAGTTGTTTCTTATTTATAAATGATTTGCTTAATTGGACATCTATTGACGGACAGCTTCACATGCATGTATACGAGTATATGTAAAGCTCTAAACAACCGTCTTTTTCTAACTAAGTGAACTGCACGACCTTTTTTTATTGCGATAGCAATTATATGGACACTCCAAAGCAGATTTCTGCCGTCGCCGTCGCCGTCGCCGTTGCCGTGAGGTTCCATATGACGTCAATGGAGATGAAATCGTCGACGCGCGCCGCCGAACGCTGTATGTGCGAGTGAAAGGGCGCGAGGGACGCGCTCTTTTACGGGGAGTGAACCCACGGCGGAGAACAAACGCGCGTTCTGCGCCGTGCTTCCTTCCGTAAGGGCTGCAAAAGTAGGCGTCTCTTTCCTCCTTTACAATCATCATATATGTAGAGCAAACGCGCCTTCTTCCGACGTGCGAAAGGCGGTGGGGGGGAGGGAAGGAGGGGGAGGGAAGGGAGGCGACGTTTAGCTGTGGCACCAAGTGCCTATTTATATCAGAGGCTCCTGCAACAGTCGGCAACGCCGCACGCATTTTGTGCGAACGCGGGCAAAACGCCGACGGCGTCGACATTAGTTCTGCGTGTTGCCGGTGCTGCTGCATGTCCAAGTTTATACAGCTGATAAAGCTACTATCATTACTCCGTATAGCTCTCTACAAATTTGCTATCGCAATGAATGCTTCGCCTTTCAGGTGAAACTGCGACCACTTTTTTATTCGTTTAGGAGAAATACTGGAGTCAATATTCAGGGTAACCTAATTGAATATTTGTATTACAATTGAAAATAAATTATTATAATGCCCCTACTAATATTTTTTATTATATGAAATCATATCTATCTCTCTTGCTCCGTGTCTAAGGTGAGTGTTTTACTATATTTCTTATATATATATATATATATATATATATATATATATATATATATATATATATATATATCATAAGAAGCCAACAAACACTGACACCAAGAACAACATAGGGGAAATTACTTTCACACACTAATTGAATTAAAGAAATGATAAATTAATGAAAATGAAAACGGATGAAAAAACAACTGTCCGAAGGTGGGGAACGAACCCACGTCTTCGCATCACGCGTGCGATGCTCTCACCATTTAGCCACCGCGGAACCGTTTTGCCATCCGCTTTCTCGGGTACTTATGTTTTACAACTTTAACTCTGGGAGTGTTAGCCAGCGCACCAACTCACAAGCCTAGGGGCGGATGTGGAACATCCTTTCTGCCGCAGGCGTCACGAGCACGTGATCTTTTTTGGATGATGGCAACTGATCAATAAGCCCACATATGCACATATGCTCCCTGAAGGCGCTGGCTAACACTCCCAGAGTTAGTTGTAGTTGTAAAACATAAATACTCCAGAAAGCGGATGGGAAAACGGCTCCGCGGTAGCTCAATGGTGAGAGCATCGCACGCGTAATGCGAAGACGTGGGGTCGTTCCCCACCTGCGGACAGTTGTTTTTTCACCCGTTTTCATTTCCATTTATTTATCATTTCTTTAATTCAATTAGTGTGTGCAAGTAATTTCCCCTATGTTGTTCTTGGTGTCAATGTTTGTTGGCTTCTTATGGTATGATTAATAAAAATCGGGCCCCTCGGTTCCCTTTCTTCTCGTTCAGTACATAACGAGGGCTCGAATCCGGCAACATTGATGCCTTCAGGGAGCGTATGTGGGTTTATTGACCAGTTGCCATCACCCAAAAAAGATCACGTGCTTCGTGACGCCTGCGGCAGAAAGGATGTTCCACATCCGCCCCTAGGCTTGTGAGTGGTGGCGCTGGCTAACACTCCCAGAGTTAGTTCTAGTTGTAAAACAAAAGAACCCCAGAAAGCGGATGGGAAAACGGTTCCGCGGTAGCTCAATGGTGAGAGCATCGCACGCGTAATGCGAAGACGTGGGTTCATTCCCCACCTGCGGACAGTTTTTTCATCCGTTTTTCATTTACATTAATTTATCATTTCTTTAATTCAATTAGTCTGTGCAAGTAATTTCCCCTATGTTGTTCTTGGTGTAAATGTTTGTTGGCTTCTTATGATATGAATAATAAAAATCGGGCCCCTCGGTTCCGTTTCTACTCGTTCATATATATATATATATATATATATATATAATAGAAAGGAACCCCAATGAACAAAATACTACTAGCAGCTGCCTAATATTAAAAGCTGCTTTAAAATATTACTAACACTAGCCACACATCTTGGAGCGGGCTTGCTGCAAACTGCGAAAACTTTCTCCCGAGAACTCTGAAGACAAGAAAAAAATGAATTTTGGCTGAATACCAGAACTTCAAAATTGATCTTTCGAAGGCGCTTCTGTCGCTATGGTCGTCAGCAGCTATCTGGTGTACGTTTTTCTGCCGCTCATTTGCATACTTGAGCATTTAATGATTGCATTGCCTGAAGGATACCTCCAGGGGCAAATGGCCATGCACGAGTATGTGAAACAAATATAAGTGAAGGAGTGATTTGACGGTCAAAGGCAGCGAGAATAAATGAATGCGCATCCCACGACGAGACGTTGGTATATTACTGGCACCATATATTTAACTGCACCCCACAAGGTAGTGAAATCTAACGTATTTCAGAAATATGCTAGTTTACGCAGGCATTGAGAGGGAAAAAGTGGTTCTTGACATAAAACTCTATTGCGCGTCTATTATTTTTGTAGCTGGCGAATGAGTACAAATTCAGTCATACCATTCAGTTATTCCCGGTGAGAGAGCGATCTGACGAATTTTCTCGTTTCAACATATGCAGGTATGCAGTGATTTGAAGACAACTGTATTCTCTCGTTATCTCTGAAAGGCACCTGAATTCAGCGTACTTACATGTTCTATTGTGACAATGTTAAAAAAAAGCAGTAATCTCGCTCACGGCAACCGCTCTCATCCACTATCCGGCGACGATAGAGCAACACGATGTCACAATCATGATCATTATCGCATTTGAAAAATAAATCAGAATGAAAAATAACGATTGTAAAAGTTTATTAGCGCTCTTCGATTTCTTGTGTGCAGAGTTTAGCTCGGTGCAACCTATATATTGCTGCCATTTTTACAAGATCATTTTGAATTTTAGTCAGTTATTTGGCGTGTTCGTATTGATACGAGCCACAATACACTGCTACAGACTAGAGTGCTGATTCTTTTGGTAGTGGATTACTCTCCCTGGTGTCCACACTACCTCCAAATTATGCGTTTTGCTGCCATGCTGATTGACTGTAGTGCTGTCTTTAGGTTTCCACGATGCTGCACGCGCATATTATCTTAGCTTGGTGTTTTAGATTGCCGGATATATCGGAGACCACAAGTCAGAACATTATGGCAACAGCATATTGCTTGGTTCAGGTTCAATCATAGTCACGAAATTAAGCTTACCATCAAGGCAGGCATGCCGGGTAACGTTCACCGAAAATACCTGAGAAAGCAGGACTCTCCATCGAAACCATATAAAGGGTAATTATTTCACACCTCTTCGAATTTTCAACAGCTTTTTTTGGCTCACAGTCTGATAGCGGGCTCTTATGCGCATTAGTCTGAACCAAACCTAGCTCCACCTAACAGTTCATGAGAAGAACTAACAAGAAAAGCATTCAAAAGACATCATCTCTCTTTCGAACGACAAATCATTCAGGATCGGCATGATTCCTGACAGAGTCTTCCAGTGTGAAAAGAGGTGGCAATGCGCACCGTCAAAGCTGTTTTTCTTCTGCCCCCCCCCCCCCCCCCCCCCCAGGCATACTTCTTCCGAGAGATTACAGCTTCTAAGTGTCTTTGTTGCTTTTGTTACACCTGCATTTTCTTTCATTCTGGGTACATTTCACGAAAATAAAATCGTTTGCATTTGTGTTTTGAATAAAAGTACTTGCGTGGCTTGGTCTGCTCGAGCACCGAAAATGCTTCCGGCGTTAATTTCCACAGCAGAATTAACTTCGCGCTGCCGCTTTCCGGATTCCGGAAGCATCACGGGCGCTCCACGCACCGTCGCACGTTTCTTATGCCGCGCACGTTTGCCCTGCTCAAATGAGCACCTATAACGAAGTGTTTCAGTCGGAAGATTTGTGCTTAAACGAAACTTCTTGTTTCTCAGCAGCAAACGTATCCATGCACTATTATACTTGGAGTTTGAGCCATGCAAAGCCCGAAGAAAAAAAAACTTACTTCGAACATTGTGAAACGAGTGGGCGGATGCTTTTGGTGCAGTCAAAACGACGCAATTTCTAGCACTCCGTGTACAACTAAAAGACCTTGTAAATCTTCACGAAGCGTAATGTAGGCAAATAAGCGGAAGTTCTTGTTGAGCCACTTCTGGGAATTCTTATTTTAAAAGTTATTGCTAACACTCTCTAAACCTTTAGGGGAAATCAGCAGTCACCGCTAGGGTGCTTTGATAGCAGCGCTGCCATTAAAAAAGCCCACAAAACACGAAAAAGTGCCGTGCGGCTAGTCGCGCTGCAGTTTTGGCGTGGTTTTGTGGGCTTCTTTCAGGCTTGGAAAACAGTTTTATGTAGGACGTTTGGAGCGGCAGGATGATGGATCGGGAATTTTTCATGATGACCTACGATTTTCTGATTGACAATTTCGCTCTTATTGTATTATTTCAGAAGTGACTCATTTGCGAGTAATTAATAATATAATTAGGAGAAAGAAATAAAAAATTCTGACTTGCTTGAAGCGACGGCAAACAACGTTATCTTGGTTCTGTGCAGCTACTTGGCACTCACATATTTTCAAGTTGTCGCTCCGGTATCACACCCTGTATATCCAAGAGCAATTTAACAACATAGGCCTTTTCTGTACCCGTTATTCGTCAATTTGCTGAACACTTTTTATCTGACTTTTTCAAGGTATCTGTATTCGTGCAAATAATGTTTTGCCACCTTGCCGAAACGACGCTATCGTGGCAGCTTTTTTTTTTACTTAATCTGTCTGTAGCAGATCGTAGCACTTAGCACAATGAAGGCTACTTCCTATCCCTCATTGTACAGTCTGTAGAGAGCTAAAGTTAGCCCACTTGAAAAATAAATTGTCTTAAAAGTTTGAAACGGAAACAAAAGTCGAAACGCGCCTGAGCATAGCTCAAAGAAAGTGTTCTGAGAAATTCTAATAAAATCATAACGAACGCATCTAGTACGTAGGAAACTATATTTTCGCGTTAAAATTTTCAAGGTTTAGGCGTAGTACAAGTGACGTGGCCCCGAGCAATACGAGAAAACAAAAGTCACATATAATCTACATTGGGAGCCCTACGCTGCCTGCTGCTGTGCAGAATTTACGTGGTGTGCCATTGCCCGGCCAGTGCCACAGGGAGAATAGTGTGATTCTTGTGTTTGAAGTGACGCAGCTTAAATCCTCATTGTTCAACAAGCTGTCCCTGTAGGCGCTCATATGGGTAGCACGTTGTTGTCACCCGGACCCGTATGAGGGCGTTTACCGCTTTCCTGCCGCAGCATGTTATCACCGCCACAAAACGGGCAAAATCGATCGTTTCTCCAGCACTTTCGTGAGGCTAGCAATGCAATAATTCCGTCCGTGTATGCTCGTTTAAATGATCTGCATTTATCTTTCCAACATTGGCAAGCAGGGAATTTATGGCACCTCAGCAAGAACTTGGTGAAGCTCGCGTAAAGAGCTTTTCGCGAGAACAGTTGTGATCAGCCATCCTTGGTGACTCACGTGGCGGAATAGAAGTCAGAATTACATTGTTTTAGATATGACCACCTTCAAAAGAGTTACAACAACACTTTAGTGCACAGATGACTTAACTTAGAAGTTCGTCGGCCACAAAAGTTTCGACATACGATACTGTTTACCCTTACAAAACAAGTTAATAGCATCAGCCTCTATTGTGAGTGATACTGACGTGACGGGAAGCGATAGCGAGAAGCCACACCGGTACGGAATAGTGAGTAATTGAGTCGACTAAGATGAGGCGAGCTTTAGCAGTAGCGATGATTAAAGCCTACAGCAGCGCAATAATGACGGTGGAATTCGGGCATATAGCGCAGATGTTTTACTTGGAGCAATGACCCTGGACGTGTTCCTGTTGTAGATCTAGAAGTTTTTTATAACTACGAACACTCATCCAAAGTTATTCCATATGGTTCAGGAACGAGTCATAGGAAATCGTGAGTAGATGGTTGTCTAAATAGTCAATGAAGACTAAACCCTGTAGGTCACCTGTTTACCTTATAATATAGGATATGGCATTAAAAGAGCTCGTTCTTCCCTTTAAAGTAACATCAATTGCTCTTTAATAAAGGCAGAGCGGTGACTGTTACCTCTGAATAAAAAAGAAAATATGTGTTATCTAATAAATTACCCGTTCCTTGCTGCTGTGTTTATATATGCTGCGGCCTCGCCCAACCGTATCGTTCGACGTTACTTTAATCTCTCTCACCAGTTTTTACTGAGGACCGGGACATTACGATAGGATTTCTTATAGAAGTGCCGTCAAAACTGTCTGTAGGCCTAACCCATTATACTCATTTGTGAATAACATGAACTGGTTAACCTCCCTGCCTTTCCTTCTCCACTCTATCCTTCCTTCCTTTACATCCATTATCTGGTCTTACTCAACATGAAGATACCTTCATCTCTTACTGGGAAATAAGTGTTGCTTTTACAATCAACATTCATTCCTATCCGAAATGGAACAGTGATGAATCAGTTGAACATCTAGCACAGAAGAAACTCTAAAGCACCTGTGCTGTGACTTTCTATCACATGAAGATCGAGGGCTGGCCCGTCGGACATTCCGAGAGAAATTAGATTACATGTATTTTACAGAAGAGAAGACCCTGGGACTGTGCCCTCGTGCGTTGATGATGTACTAGGCGATGAAATCACTTCTGCATTTGCTTAGATGAACCCAATATGGCCGCTTGTGATTGACTAAAGACTTAACGCTTGTACCTACTCTCTCGCTATGTATGAGCTACAAAGCGAAAGCAAGTGGCAAAGCGATAGCTCATACTGAGCGATAAGCGAAGAGTTCATGCTGAGCGCGATAGTATACATGGGCGGTCGTACATACTCTAAATTTTATTTTCTCCTACACATCCTTCAGTGCCCTTTGTCCTGCCCCAGTGCAGCGTTGCCAATCAGGCGCAGCCTGTATAAATTCCCCGCCTCTCCCTTATGAATTTTCACTCTCTAACGCTGTTGTCAACGCCAGCCTCAACTTCCTAATCCCTTGTAAAAAGTAAAAATAAAGAAGTAACGGACGATTCATTTTTATGCACTACCTAAATGTCGGATCGAAATCTTCTCGACCAAGACATACTATATTGTCACATGGGTACTGCCGCCCTCGTAGAGCGCTCGTACTTGTTCAGTTGTTTAGTCTTATAATTGCTTTCGTGAGTGCCAACGATTCTACGCCATTGAAAATTTCATGTTAATTGAATTACAGGCACAATGTTGAAGTTTTTAAAGGAAACAAAACATCTTGGTCACAGGTTGTCACACGTGGTCCCACTGCCATGCGTGTCATTCGCAGCATGTATAAGCATGATTACATGCTTCTTATGACACAACCTGCCGTTTTCTAGCACTGCAGTTTGCAAATGTACTTCACTTAACCGACAGCGCACCATTTTGGACCGAGACACAAAGCACACGAAAGCTACAAGCCAATGTTTGCTTGGAAATACCGAGACACAGCAAGAAATTTCCAAAACGCTTGAACTACTAGTATACCAGCACTTGCTCCATAACGTCACAATTCATACACATTCAAATATATTCAAAGCACTGATCTGAACGCCTCTATCGTACAGCAGGAATTTGTCCAGGCTTTGTGCAGCAGGAATGCGCACTGTGATCTCTATTAAAAGTTGAAATTCATCCGGTATCACCGATAGGGCGTTCAAGTTTGATAATTTGTTAAAATTTCTAGCTTGCATAAGTACAACAGAATGATTATTTACCATAGTACGAAAGAACCTTGCCGAGTTGGCAGATACATTTGGGGGAAGTGTGATATGTTGGGCGGAATAAATGCCAACAACGCACGGAGGTACACGGAAGTCAAAGCCAAACAAATAAAAAAAAATGTGCGTTGTCAACATCGCGAACATTCTTGGGCGACGTTGCTATTGGCCGCGCGATGTCTGAGGAGAGGCGCCCCCTCACGTGTGACGTCAGCCGGGACACTCTGTTGCCACGCTGAACGCAGTGCAGACAACTCGAGGCTGCTGGCGGAGCTACCCTGCGCGTGTTTTTATGCCTGTAGGCCTGTAGAACATTATGTGCGAAATGTACCAGAAAGCTCTTCTGTGAGAAATGATGTGGAGCCTCCGTGAATTCAACGCTTAGCGTGGATTGCTCGTGCCGTCGTCTGCTAGCCATCAGTACTTTCATTTGCCTATACGACATTGGTTTTTCTTCATTTCGGTTTGGTTATCGTGGCGCGCTCATAATGACTTGTCGGCCTTTTGTTTTAGATTGAGCTGGAGCATTTGGCCTTCGCTTAGGGCGTCTGCACAGTAATACTGTGGTTGTCTGTGTCCTGCGCACACTGCGTGTTAGGGCGCCCGCTTCGTTGAACACAGACTCGTTCATTTCTTTCTATGACAAGTAGTCAATCGTTTCTTGTATTTGCGTGATACCAACGACCCTTTTTCTGCCTTTAATGGTAGCTAGGGCAGGCTAGTGTCTGTGCTTGTCGGTGTCATCCTGAGAATTTGTTCGAAGTGGATCCGCCTTGAAAACTCCGCGGCTAGAATTTGTAAATTGCAATATGGGCCCTAAGGTAATTAGTTAAAAACAGTGGATTTTTGGTGGTTTGTTGATTATTCGTTTCAATTTTTTGTGCAAGTGATGTGCGCCTCTTCGAGTAGACCAACTCATAAACTAGAATTGTGCTATCTGCCGCAGGCAACATTTAAAATTTTTTGAAAATGTTCGCTGGAACTCCCGGTATATGTAGGCAAAAATATATAAGTGGTTATAGGTTCTATAATGCACGCCTACAGTTGAGATATGTCTTCGTAATACGAGTGAGTTCCATAACTGCCACGAAGGCGCTTTTTAGAGGGACACGTGACTTGACGAAACACTGTAACGTTCGTCGCAGTCACATATTTTCGCATATTAGTTCAATTGGAAAGTTATGTATGTGGTCTTATTTCTATCACTCTGTATTCACGCTCCTGATAAGGCTCTTTTGCGTGCAATGGCTATTTCTTAAGGCTTTTGTGTGTCACATGTGTCTCATACACGTGTAAGCATTCGAAACGTACTTCCGAAAGCAAAGTACGCACAATGTTTGCGCTAATTCAGGCCACCTTGTCGGAGGCTTTGTGCGCGTCATACGTCTACGTACGCAAAAAAAAAGAAGAAGCTGCATAAAATGTGGCAAATGAGGCAAACCCGTTCACTGAAATCACAAAGGTGACAGCCATCACTGGCCGAGTGCATGCTTCAAGGCGACTGCAAAACATCGCCGCAGCAAATATAAAGTGTAGCAGCTTGGGCCACTTAGTGATTCATGACCGTCTACCTAAAGAGTAGGTAGACGGTCATGGCCCTCAGTTCCCAGTGGCTGCGGAGCACCTGACCAAGGCGGCGGTCAGACCTGCTACGCGGCAGAGGGTGCTAAGAATCTCTGGGTCAAGGCAGGCCGCCAATGGAAACTGAACCTGGCAACGTTCAACACGCGCACCCTCTCGAGTGAGGCTAGCTTAGCAGGACTATTTGAAGAATTATCAGGCATTTCCTGGGATATTATTGGCCTTAGTGAGGTTAGAAGAACTGGTGAGGCTTACACAGTACTGACTAACGGCCACGTCCTCTGCTACAGAGGTCTTCTAGATAAGAAAGAATCCGGGGTAGGATTTCTAGTGCATAACAACGTAGCGGGCAACATTGATGAATTCTACAGCATTAATGAAAGGGTAGCAGTCGTCGTAATAAAGCTGAATAGGAGGTACAAAATGAAGGTAGTACAAGCCTATGCACCAACCTCTAGTCACGATGATGAAGAAATTGAACAGTTTTATGAAGATGTTGAACTAGCAATGAGAAAGGTGCAAACTCAGTATACTTTAGTCATGGGCGACTTCAATGCAAAAGTGGGGAAAAAGCAGGTTGGTGAGCAAGCCATTGGCAACTACGGCATCGATTCTAGGAATGCAAGAGGAGAGATGTTAGTAGAATTCGCGGAAAGGAATAGGCTCCGAATAATGAATACCTTCTTCAGGAAGCGAAGCAACAGGAAGTGGACCTGGAAAAGCCCTAATGGAGAAACAACGAATGAAATAGATTTCATACTCTCTGCCGATCCAAGCATAGTGCAGGATGTAGAAGTGTTAGGTAAGGTTAAGTGCAGTGACCATAGGTTAGTGAGGTCTAGGATTTCTCTCAATTTGAAGAGAGAGAGATTGAAATTAGTCAAGAGGAAACAGGCCAACCTAGAGGCAGTAAGGGTAAAAGCAGACCAATTCAGGCTGGTGCTCGCAAACAAATATGCAGCTTTAGAACAGGAAGATGAAGACAACATAGAGATAGTGAACGAAACCGTAACTAGGCTGATCTCAGAAGGAGCAATTGAAGTGGGAGGTAAGGCACCAAAGAAACCTGTAGGGAAGCTCTCCCAAGAAACAAAGGACCTAATAAAGAAACGACAAAACATGAAAGTGTCCAACTCAAGAGATCAGATAGAATTCGCTGAACTGTCAAAACTGATCAACAAGAAGAAAGTAAGGGATATTCGAAATTATAACGTGGGAAAAATTGAGGAAGCCGTAAAATATGGACGCAGCATGAAATCAGTAAGAAGAAAACTAGGCATAGGACGAGGCAAGATGTATGCACTGAAAGATAAGCATGGTAATATCATCAGCAATTTCGATGACATAGTAAAAGCAGCAGAAGAATTCTATACTGACCTGTACAGTAGCCAAAACAGCCAAGCTTCTTCCATTCGAAATAGTGATGAACCGGATACAGAAGCTCCTTCTATAACTAGCGATGAAGTTAGAAGGGCCTTGAAAGACATGACCAGGGGAAAAGCGCCTGGAGAAGATGGAATAACAGTAGATTTAATCAAAGATGGAGGAGATATCATGCTTGAAAAGCTTGCGGCCCTTTATACGAAATGCCTCACAACTTCAAGTGTATCAGAGAGCTGGAAGAACGCCAACATTATACTTATCCATAAGAAGGGAGACGTTAAAGAATTGAAGAATTACAGACCCATTAGCTTGCTTTCAGTATTGTATAAAATATTCACCAAGATAATTTCCAATAGAATCAGGACAACACTTGACTTCAGTCAACCAAGAGAACAGGCTGGCTTCAGAAAGGGATATTCTACGATGGACCATATCCATGCCATCAATCAGGTAATCGAGAAATCTGCGGAGTACAATCAACCTCTCTATATGGCTTTCATAGATTATGAAAAGGCATTCGATTCAGTAGAGATATCAGCAGTCATAGAGGCATTGCGTAATCAAGGAGTGGAGGAGGCATACGTGAATATCTTGGCAAATATCTACAAGGATTCCACAGCTACCTTGGTTCTCCACAAGAAAAGTAGAAAGATACCTATCAAGAAAGGGGTCAGGCAAGGAGACACAATCTCTCCAATGCTATTCACTGCATGCTTAGAAGAAGTATTCAAGCTCTTAGACTGGGAAGAATTAGGAGTGAGGATCGATGGCGAATATCTCAGCAACCTTCGGTTTGCAGATGACATTGTCCTATTGAGCAACAATGGAGAGGAATTACAACAAATGATGGAGGACCTTCATCGAGAAAGTGCAAGAATTGGGTTGAAGATGAATATGCAGAAGACAAAGATAATGTTCAACAGCCTGGCAAGCGAACAAGAATTCAGGATCGCCAGTCAGCCTCTAGAATCTGTAAAGGAATATGTTTATCTAGGTCAATTACTCACAGGGGACCCTGATCATGAGAAAGAAATTTACAGAAGAATAAAATTAGGTTGGAGTGCATACGGCAGGCATTGCCAAATCCTGACTGGGAGCTTACCACTGTCGTTGAAAAGAAAAGTGTACAATCATTGCATTCTACCGGTGCTAACATACGGGGCAGAAACTTGGAGGTTAACAAAGAAGCTCGAGAACAAGTTAAGGACCGCACAAAGAGCAATGGAACGAAAAATCTTAGGAGTAACGTTAAGAGACAAGAAGAGAGCGGTGTGGATCAGAGAACAAACGGGGGTAGACGATATTCTAGTTGACATTAAGCGGAAGAAATGGAGCTGGGCAGGCCATGTAATGCGTAGGATCGATAACCGGTGGACCATTAGGGTTACAGAATGGATACCAAGAGAAGGGAAGCGCAGTCGAGGACGGCAGAAAGTCAGGTGGGATGATGAGGTTAGGAAATTCGCAGGCGCAAGTTGGAATACGCTAGCGCAAGACAGGGGTAATTGGAGATCGCAGGGAGAGGCGTTCGTCCTGCAGTGCACATAAAATATAGGCTGATGATGATGATGATGATGATGACCTAAAGAGTACGCAAGGACAAGACCCAACAAAAGTCTGGTGTGAGTCAGCCGTATCTGCGTGCGCATTTCGGTCCATCGTGCCTAACCATTGTAGAAAAGCTCTACGTAGAAAAAAAAACCTTGAGACTTCGCGAACGCTCCTCCTATCTTCGCCTTGCTAGTGCACCTTCGTCATCTCGCATGTGAAGCGTGAATAGATTAGCACGTAGTATACAGCGGCATCGTCTGCAATAGAGATATAATTGGACCCCTCAGTGGAAGTTTCGCTACTGTAGAAATTTACTTTTCTTTCCTTTTTTTATTTCTGAGGGAGTAAGCGTATTTTGTCTCTGCATCTGTATTTCTCTAGAGTGTTTTATGTTTATTATCACGCTCTTCGATGTTCTGTTGGAAAGAGCATATAGTAATAAGCGGTCCGGATAAACACGCTCCAGTCACCAAACCTAACTACCGTGTCTTCTCCGTCTTGAAGTTCTTGTGGCGTACTTTCTAGACACAGAAACAGAAATTTCTGCAGCATATTGTAAGATATGAGCGACCGAGAAATTAGCACGCGGCTCATTTTTATGCTATTCTGATTTATTGTCTGCCTTAAACATGCGCACAACGCTAGCCCCCATAGCTGCAGCGACAACAGATCTTACGACAGTTCCATGCTTCCGTAGACGTCCTTGTAAGACACGGTGCCAAGGAGTATGTCTTCGAGGAAGTTGATACTTTCCTACACATGAGGGCTCTCGTAAGTAATCTGCAAGTAATCTACATCTTTGTTGGAGCGTCAGGTGTGCTGAGACGCATTCACCGCATTATACACGGCCATATGGTGCTGAGACACTCTATAGATTGTACAGGACGCCACTTTTAATCATTTATCTCCATTAGCCAACAGGAAGCGAGCCTGCGGAAACAACTAACTTGAGTGGTGGGAGTGTCAAACTTAGGCTAGTAGTCAGTGTGTAAGCCTCGTAATTCCAACGCAGAGGTTAGACACCCATATCATCTATCTAAACCAAGGCGCTGAGGCGTCAGTAATGTGCCGCTGCATTGGCAACGGTGGGCAAGATTCCCGTTTTTCGTCGTTTTATCTCTTAATTTGGCTCAGGTATGCAGAGATACTTGCGGTAGTGAGTTGTTACAAAACAGCGTTATTTGCTACAAGAAGACATAACGCCTGGATCATTCAGGCGGTTAGGAAGAAGTCTTCGCGAGGAATCTGACAAATAGGGCGTATAATTCAAAATTGGCGTTCTTACCGGCCACGTCAGCATCCGCGGCTACACAAATACAAATGTTTGCTACGGCTTGTGATGTCAGCAGCGGTGAATCCTCATGCAGCAGTTTCACAACACAGAGAAACGCAGCAAGGAGACAGATAAACAATATTCTTTTAAAACACGCGTAGTCTGATCCTCGCTGATATAAATTTGTCCTATGCGATTGAATGACGTACAATATTCGGTCTGGACATACAGTTCTCTGGATTGGATTACAATGCACGCACAATTTAACTCGCACATGTTATAGCACGCGTCGCTATTGCGCATATTCTGTTGAATAAAACGTTTAGCAGTTCGTGCTTCAGGCTAAAGACGTGGCGGAGAGTGCTGTTTTATCGTTGATAATGTGTTGTGTCGGTCACGATTGTATTGGTAGTGCTGTTGATTTTACACATGGGCTAGTGAAAAACTTGACCTTTTATTTCCAAGTTCACCTTAGTACTATAATAGCATTTTGTTCTGTTCAGCGGTGCTCAATGTTCCCGTGTGATTGACAACCTGCACTGATCATATTATGCTCAACAACAAGCTTTTCCTATTTGAAGTCTGACACAAAGATACACATTTCTTAGACATATACCCTGCTGAGAGGACAGGAACTACGCAAGCGTTCATCGCTGTCGCCCAGTTGCCGCGCGTGCGCTTCGTTTAACTTGGTAGTATTAACCAAATAGATTATCGACCCGTTCGACCCAGTTTGTTTGGAAGTATAAAACCAATGGTGTGGAGCAATCTTTCCAGCAACACTGCACTGAAAACAATAAAGGATAGTCAGAGATTCACAACACTTCAAGTGAGAAACGTCAAAAATTCATGCTCACAACAGCAAACTGCAAATCACCCTTCTGTGAGCTTGTGTCACTTACTGGAAATTGCCATCTTGTTACCCTTGTAACCATTACTCATAGATTTACCTACGTCGCACTGCAGCTAAATTTTACGCTCCGTATTCACGTTTGGAACAGGAAGTCTTAAACTAGACAAAGCTGCGCTTTCCACTTGCTTCACTCATGTCGATGAGTGAAGCCAGTGTAATGGGAATGTGAGCATGTATAAGTGATAACAATATTATATTAACCATATGTAGAATTGTTTCTTTAAGATAATATGGAAAAATGAGCTTCGTGCATCTAAAAATCCAAACCGCAATGACTATAATAGTAACATCTCGAGCAAAAAGATTTGTTAACTATGAAAATAGAGTTAGTACACGTCTGTGAATACATGTGATGTGTCATTCAACAACAGAGACCCTTGAAACAACACCGTTATTTCGACCGTGCGTGATTGCTTACCGGGTTACCAGGAGCCTAGGAAATCCATCGACCTAACTGTTCGACGAGCACAACGCAGCGCGAGGCTGATCAAAATAGATTGCATCGCAGTTTCTTTGAGGGTCTCGAGGTGCCGAAAAAATAACCATTACCGAAAAAGAAGGAGCACTGCCAACGCAATTTCAGCGTCGCTCGGCTGGTTTACTGACCGGACTACCCTAAGCAGGTTAACGTGGGTCCTCTTCTCGCACACAGCGACTGGCGTCGTCTGTGCGTAATCCCTGAGAGGCGCTGCATCGGTTTCGGGCAGTGCTTTCCGGTCCCCGAAAGGACGACCCTGTTCAGACTAGACGAAAAAAAAAACTAGACAAATATACAGCCCTGTTGCTACGGTGACAGCGTGGTAACGATAGGTCGGCTGGATTGCACCAGGGATTCCTCCAAGGTCGTAGATATTACTCGCTTTGTGCGAACGGCGAGCTCAGCGTGAAGTGTTAGTACACTGCACACTGCGGAGTTGTCTCGGCGAGTGAGGCACGCTGACCCGAGGATTATTCACCCCCTCGGCTCCATCCAGCTATGTCCGCTGGCTCTAAATCACTACAGCGCTGAATTGGTGCTCCGTAACACGAAAGAAACCTGCCCGCAATTGTAGTGTACGAAAATAAAGCACGGCGCCTTTTATCTAAGGAAACCTGTTAAATAAGTTCCTAAAAATTGCTTAAACAAGACACACAATTTCGCCATAAAGGCGAAGCAATGAATGCGATAGCAACATATAAAACACGATAATACAATAATACACGAATCCAGGCTTGTAGCATTATGGGCTGTATGAATTGCAGTAACCATAACCTGACTAAGTAATCCGGAAACAATCGTGGCCCACCGTGCTTGGTTTGCTGCTTTGACCTTGAGCTGCTAAGCCGAGGGCTCGGGATCGAAACCTGGCCTCGGCGGCCGCATTTCTATGGCGGCGTAATGCAAGACGCCCCTGTGCCGTGCATTACGTGCATATTATAGAACCCCAGGTGTTCAAAATAATTCCGGAGTCCTCGGGCACTATGGCATGCCTGATAACCATAATTGTAGCTTTGGCACATAACACTCCAGAATGTTCTTTAAGAAAGTTGGTGCGGCATGCGCAGACACATATTGACTTAGATGACCCTACCGCTGATGATGACCACGAGCCCCCTCGCTTCGAACATTTGGCGTGATAAGGAGCGCCTGCCGCGGGCAGCTCGCGTTTGTCATAAATTCCATACGGTCCGCGTTGTCGCTTTATAGGCAAATTCAAGTGTGCCGCGCATCTGAAAATGAGCAGTCGCGTGAACTGCACTATAAAGGGCACCGACAAAGCAAACTCGCATGAAGGTACTAGACGAGCAGCGTTTCCGGGCTCGCGGCCGGCGTGTTGTGGCCGCTATTGCAGCGTCAGTAGGTCAGGCAACGTGCAATACTCGGCGATCGGGCCGCGAAGCATATGAGCTGCACACGCCTGGAATGTCCGTATAATTGTTCTTGGAATATTTGCGTGAGAAGTAATGGCTAAAATTTATAGGCTGTATAAATTGCAATAAATTAAAGCGCACAACGTATACACGAGTAAATATTGTCATGCGCCCAAGTGCCCCCTTGAACAGAGTTCCCTCGACTACCGCGAGAAGCGCCTTGTGGTTGTTGAAGTATGCGGGAAATGGTACGCAGTGCAATTCAGATGCGATACCCTTTGCAAAAGACGAGATCTTGACCGATGCTGTTGCGTGTAGTAAGGTGCGCGGCACGAAATAGCAGGTGAAGTCCAAGCTCGGCATCAACATGACGAGCTACTCTTTAGGATGCGTCGAAAGGCGCTAACGTTGAAGTCACCGGTAATTAGCACCGGCGCATCACTGAGGCGAACCGCACGGATGTTTAGCACTATGAAGTTTTTGACATCGGGCTGCGAGGTTCCACCGAAAGATACACCGCTGCGACGAACACCCCCTTTAAAGGGGTCCACAGCACTCGCGTTGCCGCAATACATCTGGGGCAGCGAGTTTAGTTGGAACGGAATGCTTCGCGGTAACAGTGTGGTTCTGTGCAAACGTTCGTATAAGCGGCGACTCCAGCAGCTCGGTGACCATGTTGCTTGGCGACGTTACCACACTTGTAACTGGCCAAGTGCACTACAGTGTCTTTCCACGTTTCGGAGAGAAAGAGCAGTGGCGCCTCATAGTCGATGTGATCGGGCGAGACGCCGAAGGCGTTGGTGGACATTGAACGTACGTCGATGGAGCAAGCGCTAATGCGCGCGGTGTTTAGAGCAAGGCAAAGCACTTAGCGGTGTCCATGCTTAACAAATGATTTTGCAAACGACGAAATTAGTCAGACAAGGGACTATTATGTGTTTCTTTCCGCGGTAAAAGGACAAATCTTCTTTCGTGTTGGTCAAGTGTAGGCCGTCAGTAGTGATGGCTTGCCTTAAGGCAACGCAGACAAGTTTCTCTGGATGGCACTATTGATAGTCATACACCACCTCACTCTGTGTTCAGCCCTATGATTTATTTGTAGTGACAACACTTGCTTGTGTTACGAAGAACTGCTTGCTATAGCAAATAGTTCCCCGTTCTATTACACTGGCAGTGCGCAGTTTTGTGGCAACGCAATTAGCAGAATAGATAGGACGAGATACTTGACGAAGAAGCTCTGACTTGAAGCGAGCGATCTTGTCCGCCGCTTGAGAGTCAGAGAGCAGCCGCAAACGTTTGTGCAGTCCCATTTCGTTGAACTGCACGTTAATGAGCAACACTAATTTGATGCATGTCGTGCATGCACGTAAAACTGAGGAACACTAATTTGATGCATGTCGAAAATATAAGGCCAATACCAGACAAAGATGATGGAAGAGAACGCAGCATGAGCGCTTACTTTCAACTGATGGTTCACTTTCGACAGAAAGGTATCAAGGGTCTTTCAGCTAAATGGTGCCAAGCATTAAAAAATCGTCATACAAATTAGAAGAATGCAACCAACTTAATATATATCGTTCGCTGTGCTCTTGAGCACCTTATATTATCCTTTAATATCAGCTTATGATAATTATATCAACAAATTATCAACACACTTTTAAAGATAAATTTAGACGCTAAATGTTTAATTTAAACTTTGCAGAGCTTATTGGGAAATATCTTCCCAAAATTTCACACTATAACAGCTGATGTGCTTTTCATTTTTCCGGGCTGCAAAGAAAGTGTGCGAGATGTAAAAACGTACATCCTGACTACGCGCTCACGCGCAGAGCCATTGGTGCCCTCAAACATGCCACGAACTAATGATCGATGCGGCACGCAAAACGAAGACACGAACAGGCATTGAGCAACGAAGATGGATCGAATACAATGGTCTTCGCTTCCACTTTTGCCTACGTACATTATCGGTTGAAGCAATGAGAGATGCGATAAACAACGCATGGCATTTCTTGAAGTTTCGTTAAAGGCGAGGACGTTTTGGCAGTGGATGGCGATGTATTCGAGATGACGGGTGTGGCCACAGCCTATCAATAATTTCTTACGGCCTATTCATGCCTTCTGTATGCGTGCAGCGTCAATTGTTTGTTGGTGTTTGTTGGTTGGAGGGTACTAATGTTGCTGCTAGTAAACGCGTAGTCACATGGTACGTCTTTAAATATCGCACGCTTTCTTTGCAGCCCAGAAAAATGTAAAGAAAAAAAGCTCCCATCACGGAAAGAAATTCTTTGGAGATTCCTTATAGGCTCTACAGCCTCGGCATTGCAGATTTTGTGTTTAATTCAATGCTTTTAAAGTTGCCTAAATAATCCTAAATAAATACATAAGAACTTATCAAAAAATACTGAGCTGCTTAAGAGGACAGCGAGCAATATTCAGTTGGTTACATTCTTGTAACATGCGCGAGGATGTTTGAAAGCTTGGCTCGAGTCAGATGAAACAATAGTGAGAACATTGCGCTTGTGCTAGCATGCTGAGAAAAACTTACATGCACAGAAAAACACAATCTTTTTCCTAGGATACACTTTTTCCAGATACCTTGTAAGGAGAACCTTATTTAGGTAGGAAAAGGCAGGAACATAGCGGTGCGGATCAGAAAGCAAGCGGGGATAGCCCATTTTTTATTTGACATTAAGAGAAAAAAATGGAGCTGGGCAGGCCATGTAATGCGTAGGATGGATAACCGGTGGGCCATTAGAGCTACAGAATGGGTACCAAGAGAATGTAAGCGCAGTCGAGGACGGCACAAAACTAGGAGGGGTGATGAAGTTAAGAAACTTGCAGGTGCAAGGTGGAATCAGCTAGCGCAAGATAGGGGTAATTGAAGATCGCAGGGAGAGCCCTTCGTCCTGCAGTGGACATAAATATAGGCTGATGATGACGATGATGATTATTAGGTAGGCCATATTAGGATGCAACAGTAGGCGAGTCTGCAGTATGAGCCTACCGCTTGTAGTGAAAACCTCTTTTTATGTATTGCACTTAGAAACAGTTCCGGTTAAAGCCTGGTGAGATTTGAGGCGCTACTTTTTGCCGTGGTCAGCAAACTGCTAGCTATCCACTCTTTCCACGTGCCCAGACAGTAGGTGACTGTTCTACAGACTGTAGAGATGCCATTTTCGTTTTTTAGGGTGTGCCTGTGGGGGGATAACTTACGGTCTCCAACGCAAGAACATAGACATTATGCCTTGCTCAATTATGTTTCTGACGTTTTGGAACACTGGTGGTCCTCTATATCGTATATTCATGCTGCTGGGTTTCTACAGCCGTTTGAGATGTAGACTATGTGATCAACGCGCAGAAAGTCTGCGATCTACTAGAACCTTCATTCGCGAAACCGCTTCTGATGGAAGAAGTGCCTAAGCTGCGCAATAACTTCCCTCTGACGGGCTAAACTTATTGGATGCATGCTTTGTTTTCGTGAGTTTTGTGTAGGTGTGCAACAATGACATCTATTTAGTATATCATGTGCAGTTCCACAAACATGCAAAATTTGGAAATCGAACCCACGACCTCTCGGTCCGCGACGATAGATCGCCGAGCGTTTAACCCATTGCGCCACAAACGCATTTGCAGAGAGCTACACAGACGCGCCTTATATATCTAACACTCCTCCGTGTACCCGCGCTCTTGCTCGGGGCGGTGCCGCCGCCTACGAGCAGAAAAGAGAAGCACTGCATTATGACACTAACGCGCACCGACAGTGAACGCTTCGGTGGTCTCAGCACTACGACGCCTCGATGCCAGCATTCGAAGGGACGCTGGCATCAAGAAGCACTACCAACGCCACCTAGGTGGCGTTTACCGTACTCAGCACAGCGGAGCGTGGCCTCCGCAATTAGCTCTGAAATATTTCTGAAGTTGATCGCGGAGGCTGCAATTACGACGCTCTGTACGCGCTGATTTGACTCGGTGACGATTCAGTTACGTGCTTTGTCTTGCGCGTTGTATTAGTGTGTCAGTTACGTGCTTCGTCTTTCGCGTTGTGCTAGCGTGTGCAGCGTAGTGCAGCTTCCATATGGACAATCTATTTAGTATATCATGTGCGGTATTTTGTTTTTTTTCCCATGCAACCAAGAAAAATGAAAGTGTGTTTTGTCTAATCACCAACTCTGGGCTACCCAGCAAGCCTGCAAGGCGGCGAGGAGGCAAGACCTCGACGTCCCCACGAGGGAGGCCTAGACTCAGCCAACGAAACCCCTGGTTTCAATAAAAGTTTGTTCCTCTTTCTCCTTGGTCTAACGGTTAGCGTATCGTGCTTCTGTGGTAGAGATGTTTTGTACGAACTTGACTGTCGTACAATTTTATTTATTATTATGTATTTAATGTGTATATATCTGGAACATGACGGTGATGTCGAAAGCTTGCTCAAAGTGTCTGCCTAATCACCATCCCAATAGAAATATTTAGCGCACCCGAAGGTGCAGATGGGCACAAGTGTCACAAATCTCTCTGATAACGGCTTGTTGAGCATTGTTCAAAGCGAAGTTGAAAGCGAGCCTCCGTGGTTATCGTGCCATTGACGTCCTGTTTGGTGCAACAGTTTGGTGCAGCAGTTGCCGTGTGTGGTACAGCTAATGTAACCTTTTAGCTCATAATAGTGTTCGTTTTCTTTCAAAATTCGCATCACCACTTCTCGCCGTAAATAGTGCTAATGAGTCACATCACCTTGCTGTGAATAAAAAAAATGTTCTGTTGCGATTACTGCTGTGACTACGTCACAAAGACACAAACTGCTATATAAGAGCTGCTTCAAAGCATTTCATTTTGGAAAACGGTGCCGTATACAGAAGCTGCGCATGCCAGCAGCACACCGCAGTCATCGCACTTGCGAAGGGTGTCCAACAACCAGTACAAACAGCAAAACACTCACACAGGCCCCTAAGCCGCATGTCCATAATGGCGCTAAGCGGTTCCAACGCCGTGCACCACTTCACATGACCTGCGAAGCGCAGTCGTACGACGGAAAGAGTATTTCCAGAAGCGATGCCTAAGACTGATCTTCGATTGAATGACAGTTCGCACGATTCAGTAACTGCTGTCACATTGTACAGTCGTGAGCAGCCTTGTATGGAACGTGGGAATGGCGGTTTCCGGGGCTTTCGGGAGCCATCCAGCGACGTCTAACGCTAGCTGTTGGGTCCGACGTCTAACGGTAGGTGCTGGACACGTGTGGGCCCAGCAACTACTGTTAGACGTCGCTGGCTGGCTCCGGAGAGCCCCGGAAGCCACCATTCCCACGTTCTAGACAAGGCTGCTCACGACTGTACCTTTGCTGGCATCAACTAAGTGCAGAATGTGCAGGATTTCCTCCCCATCTGATATTATATTGCTTTCGTGAAATTAGGCAGAACATCCACAGGTTTTGCAATGTGTCAAATGCACTTTTCGCACGTTCATTTTTATTTGCACTTATGTTCTATTAGCCCCAGAATCGGCTAATCGGTCTTGTACGGGACAGTCGTATCTGCTAGACTAAAATCTCTGCACAATTTGTTCCGGGGCTCTTTGGGCTTCGTTTCTGTGATGTGCACTTCACCTTCATCATTTCGCCAGTTTTTACGAGTTGAACGGACGTCCGAAGAACGACTTTCATGATAAAAAACTGCGCGACCTTCGCCAGGGAGAGAAATGTTACGCAGATGGTAAATGACGGATGTTCATTGCTTTTTTCTTTTTCTTCGTGTATCCCAATTTGCCTCTTACATTTCTCTTTTGCAGAATCCGTTGCAGTTACTAAAGCCTGTACTTGCATGGGGTAGCTTATGTCGATCAAACACATGAATTGCTGCCCGCAGAGTTTTAGTCGTAAGGAGGCACTACGAGGCAGTTTAATGATCCACTCTCACAAATTGAGTAATCCAATCTACTATACCACGATACAATATTAAGCAGAGAACTTGACTCTGCAGTAAGGGCCGATGTTTGATTACAATGAGTGACTTGCAGTAGAACTATACAAAGATAACGCTGGTTCCTGTTTTGCGAATGCGGCTAATATCGGCAGAGCGCTGAAATTCGCGTGGACTTGAACTCTTTTCCTGCAAGACCGTTGATCTCACTACTATACCACAAACAACCTCCAACTTATGCGAAATTCCTGCAATCCTGTACGCAATCCCTTAACAGTATGTAACGATTCTACATGATTAGAAGGAACATGGCGGCGGTGTCATGACGAATACAACACGATTGCAATGACGACAACGGTACTACGATGCAACCAACGGCAATACAAATGGACGAAGAAAATATTGTTTCGAAGATTTCAATGCTTTCTCAGTGACCATGTACAATATCATTTCTTATTCTTTATTTGTTTTGAATAATGCAAACGCTGGCAGTAGAAATGTGTGGCATAGTTGCCAAACTGCGGAGTAAAGCAACGAACGAAAAGATAGAGCTACACCCGCTTTCTCAATAACTATAGATGTAAGACATTTAGACAACTTCACCGAAGTCAACATAACCAATTGCCCGCATTATGCGAAGTAGTTACTGTTGCTGCGTGCCCTGCATCATGATAGGGACACTCAGAATGCTGAAAGAAGCCGCTCTAAGACTGTTACTTTAAACAACTAAAGAAACGAGAAAGAGCACAATGGGAACATTAAAGGTGAGCAGTCGTTGATTAACTGTGACCACCAATTTTCAGGCGTCTGTAATCAAACACTGTAATCAAACACACAATACACGTAAGTGAAGCCCGTCCGTGGAACTCTGATGTTTGCCACAGACGTCACATCATATCGTGCTTCGATCACTTTGCTATGTTTTCATGGTTTACCATTGTTACTCATTGTCGATTTCTCATTACTATGTTTCGGGTGCTTCTTGTCTGTTTAGTGTCACTCCGATGCGGTTGCTCCTTTTTCGTTCCTTGACCATTGAGTTGCTAGCATCTACATGCTCGAATTATATTCGGTTACAGCGTGTCCAGGTGATATCCGTCCAGGTCCAATGTAGCCTGAACGTCCGCCAGTGGATTACAGAAATGGCTCAATAACATTTGCATGGTTCCTAATACCGGAACAGGAGTCTCCCGCAATAGGAGGGGCGCATATGTGTTTAACTAAAAACACCCGCACACGAGTCTTTTATGCAAGAAATACATGCTTAGCAAGAAGCAGCAAGACCTCTTTAGCAAGAAGCAAGCTGCTCGCACCCATGTACAAATGTGCCAGCACTATTTCGAAACTCAGTCGCCTTAATAACTCTAGCCAACCACGGCGGCAGCTTTTATTGCGAATCATTAATGTCCGATTCAAGCCAGCTTTCGTTATGTATCTCGCGATGTATCTCGTCCGCTCTCTGCGTCACCAAGCAGACAACTACCGCATTCGGCTGGCTAGGATAGGAAGTTGCTGAGGCTTCGGTTAGGGGGGGGGGGGGGGGTAGAATCAGCCGATCACGTTGAGTGTGAGCTCCCAACCAAGCACCAACACTTGCCAACAATGATGCCATTTCAGACCTTATAGTGTGCGCCGCTGGGGTCACACCAGGTGTGGGAATGTGATGGCCGTGCGGGGAACGCAAACGAGAGTTACGCTGGTTTAAAATATTGCCGATAAACGCATAATTCGTCTTATTGCAAACAATGTGACAATGTGTCTTTAATGCATAATATGAAGAAAAATTCTACCACATTTAATCTCTACATACACCCCAAAATGAAATAGTCATGGTAACGTACACGCAGCATCTACTGTATAAAAAATGGATTTATCCTATTACAACTCTTCTCTTCAGTCGAGTACAGGTCCATAGATAATTTGCAGCACACTCTCTTGAATACGCAAGCGCTCTCTTCATCGACGGGGAGAACATTCCAATAGCCGCGGGGAGTAAACGTTTTTTCATGGCAACGAAAGCCATATACCGATACTTTGCCACCAAACGGGCGATGTAATGTCACGATTTTCGCACCACTTCGCTCCATCTGGATCACCAAGTGTGTGCGCACAACAGGTAAATACTCGCACATACGGTCACCGTGAAATATCTCGGTCTGCGCCTGAATGTGTGCACTGTTTGTGGCTCATGTGACTTCGGATGTCCCAATCTTTACGTGTTTTCTAATGATGAAAGCCACGATAATTTGACAAAATCGAAGTAATGTTCCTGGACTATTATGGGGGCTCGAAGAAAACTGATAGGTGCATCTTGATACCTTTCATATAGCAGCATTACCGGACAGCGATATTTTGATGAAACCGCGCGGCGATGGCGGAGTTTTCATTCACGTAAGAGTTTTCAATGTTCCGTTTGACTTGCAGCTTACCATAAAGCAAAGCATGGCCAGCTTTTCTTAGAGTAATGCACGCCAGATGTTGCGTTTATTGTATGCCTCTTAAATTGTGCCCGTTTACAAATTCGTCCAACAGGGCTACGCTCTCACGTCGCCAGCAGCCTAAACACCGCTGATTGCTTGTTCAGCCTTTTTCATATTGCATCAAAGCTTTAGCGAAGGCATCGCAGAACGAACCACCGCCGTTCACAAGCTGCCAAGTTTTGTTCTTGACATTCACCCTCTACTCACAATAATTTCGCCCAATGATGAAAGTAACATGCTGATATTCGTGATGTCGTCAGTTTCAATGGCGGCCAAGCATGGACTAGCCAGTTTGCCCTCGGCAGCCGTGCACTCCAGTTGAACTTTTGTCGCGGCTTTCGATCGCGGTAAACGTTTGAATGTACAATTGGTACGCTGCTTTACTCTAGCAAGCAATACTTTTTCCCAGAAAAGCGGCGGCTGCTGATATCTGAGTCACCTGGCACGGCGACACCCTGGAACTGACAGACACTGCGAGGAAGGAGCTCGCGCTGATTATTTGTCACTTTGCAGCCGACACTTGGTACGTAGCTCATGTGGGGGGCCGGCAGAACTGCCGTTTACTTTGCGGCATACCCTGTGAAATCATACACCGCGCGAGGGCGACATTCTACAGCTCCAGAGGCAGCTGTGCCACCACGAAATATTTCACGTTAGCGTAGACGTGCAGTGTTAGCTGTAGAATTTCGTTACCGTGATTTCGGCGACTCTCACTTTGTATTAGTGGGTATTTTTATTCGCCGAAACAATTGTTCCCGGCTTAACAGCGTCTCCACTGTTTGCAGGTCACCACACTAGCCATTCTCATGCGTACAGGAAAGATAAACTTTTTATATTTGCTTACGTTTATTTCTATAAATTTATTCATTTGTCAAGAGGGATGCTCTATACACTCAGCGCTTTATTTATTATAGTCATTGTTTTCCCTAGATCTCATTGCACAAAATGTAATTATTAACTATTTTATTTCAGGTTGCCATTCATCGACGTGTTTACCGTTTTCTTTTCTCATACAATGAAGTTTTGCTAGGATTTGCTTTTCTCATGCTTCGATCTAAATTTTGAGATGGGAGAAATGGGTAGTCTGCCCTGAAAACTGTATCCGCTTCTATCTTCTTGCAGGTTCCTTGGTAGTAGTGCATTTATCCGACAGATGTCTTTTTGTGAGAAGCACAAGCAGAGGGGAACCAATTTTTTGATGCTCACACGCATGTTCTTTCGCCCGTGATTGAATTTGTTGGTCAGCTGTACTGGGCTTTCGTTATTCGGTGCATGTGCATTACTATCATTGTGGCTCGAGTTTAATAAACTGTGCCCGTCTTTCATTACGGGTGCTTGTTTTTATTCATGTTACCTTTTACTAATTCTGGCAAATAATTATGCGTTTCTTTGTTTTTTCAGCATTCGCAAGGCGTTATACGGGATTTGTGAACTTGATATAGCCTCTTCCCTGCTCATAAAATAATGGAGAGCAAGATCTCGTTTCAAAAACTTGAGGTGCAGGCATGTCTAATTTTAAAGGATTCTACTTACGCCTACACAAGTGGCAATGGTCACTGCATTTTCCCAGTGTATGCACGTCTGCAATATGCATGTCAAAAGCTTGAGAGGTCATGTATGTGGAAATCTTACGTAGCTGAGGGTGGCCTTTTAGGCCTTTTACCTACAAGTGTAATGCACTGATGAGCCTGGCATAAGCACTGCCGCGTGCGTAGTCATAACTAAAATCCTTGAATGTTGAACTTTCTCACTATTGTAATTCCTGAAACAAACTTTCAGTTATTATTCTCTTTAACATGCTGGGGCAAAGCTGCCACATATAGCTTAAATAGAGTTATGTTGCGGGATATATAGCTAGAACAACCTTATTATAAATGGGCAGGAGGCACGGAGTTGTCTGTTTACATTTAAAGGAGGCTCTCCATACTGCGCCTTCATACACGTCCCTTCCTCTGTGCCCCCAGTCGGTTGGGATGGTTTTTTGCTGTTTCTCATTTTAAACACATTCGAAATATTTTGTCTTGCCGAATATTACGAGCCCCTCTACCGAGAATATTGAAAAGGTGACGTAGCGCAACACACTAGAAGCTTTGAGTACCGACCACCGAATATCAGAGTTACATCTCACAGAAAGGCGGAATAGACCAAGGAACAACAGATAAAATTAATAGACTGGGAACTACTTCGTAAAACGCGAGATAAGACACAGACACGGTCCATCACAGACATAAAACAATGAACTAAGGAGCTCAGCGATGACGTAAAAGCTGCCACAAAAATATCACCACCTGAATCTAACTTGGAGAAATGTGACAGCAGACTTCTCCACATGTGGGAAGCTAAGCAGTTGCTTCAAAATAGACTTAAAGGTCAAGAGCACAACATAAAGTTGAGAAAGCGCATAGCGCTCCTCGTCAAATAGAAGAATATGCTAAGTAATTGAGCGAACAACAATGGAACGAGATATGTAATTCCATGGATGGGAAATTAAGCGGCGGCAAAACCTAGCACATGCTCAGGTTCCTGCTTGACCCTGAGAATAACAATAAAAACCACAGTAAAGCCATTAAAAAGGTAATACGCGCCTATGAGGGCACAGAAGAGGAATTTCTCAAAGAATTGAAGCAGACATGCATAACACTGGCACCCCCTTGCAACCATCCTAGCTACAACGGGAATATAAACGCAAAATTAGGCGAGGAATTCACGGAGCCAGAAATCCGTGCGGTTTTACAAAAGTTAAGCAACAAATCAGCCCCAGGCCCAGACGGTATAACGAACAAGACTCCCAGGAACCTCGATGATGAATCGATCGTCAAACTAAAAGAATTCATAAACGACAGCTGGATAAAGGGAGAAGTACCAGCTCAGTGGAAGAAAGCGGCGACAACGCTCATCCCGAAACCTGGTAAGAAGCTTGAGATCGATAACCTCAGACCGATATCCCTAACAACCTGCGTCGGAAAATTGTTGGAACATGTAATATTAAACATAGTAGATAACTTGTTAGAGGACAATAACATATATCCAAATGCAATGATAGGATTTCGCAAAAGCCTTCTTATACAAGATGCGATGCTTCAACCTAATCGATTATAAAACGCGTTCTACAAGAGCCATCTTGGGCCTTGATCTTAAAAAGGCGTTTATTAATGCCAACCACGCAACCATATTGAAACACATCGAATGAATAGGACTGGAACAACGGACGTATAACTGCATCAAGAGTCTCCTATCAGATAGGAAAGCAGTCAATTCTGTCGGAGGGCTCACGTCGCCCGAGTTCGACATCGGGAGGGCTGGCACGTCGCAAAGCTCTGTCATCTTCCCGATGCTGCTCAATCTCGTCTTGATGGGACTCCCCGAAATACTTAATCACATAGAGTCCCTCAATCATCCAATCTACGCGGACGATATTACTTTCTGGGTCTGTGATGGAGGCGACGGATCAATAGAACAAAGACTCTAGGCCGCAATGAACACAGTAAAGGAACACTTCATAGGAACGGGCCTCACATGCTCTACAGAGAGATCCGAGCTTCTCTTATACCGCGCTACACTTAGGGGCAGGCCTACCAAGGATACGACTGAAATGAGGTTCACGAGGAAATCAAAACTGCACACAAAGAACGGGCGGAATATCCCAATAGTCAACCAGCTTAAGGTGCTGGGTCTAGTAATCGAGATCAGAGGTACAGATGGGGAAACCATAAGGAAGTTAGACACACAGGTAACAAACACCATGAGAATAATCAAACGAATTACTAAAGAGCACAAGGGTAAGAAAGAAGAAAGTATCATGCGGTTGATACAATCATTCATAATCAGTCAGATTCAGAGCCAGACAGAGCAGCCTTCCACAATTTCCCACGATTCCCATCAGTACGAGCACGGATCTCTTCCTAAAGTTAGGACTCCACAACACACTGGACGAACTGATAGAAGCACAACAAACATCTCAGGTGGAACTAGTCAAAGCCTAGATGGGACGGCATATACTACGCAAGCTACGAATGAATTACCGCAATCAATACGGGGAAAACAGGACGATAACGAGAGAAATTTGTGACAAACTCTTAGTACCAAATATACCCAAGAACATGCATCCAGTTTACAACAAGGCCAGACGCACGGGTAAAGCAGAGAAAATAATCCAAAGCTATGGGTCCGACAACAGAGCAACCGTCGCAGACGTCACTGAATACCCACACAGAAATAGCTACGTGGCAGTAGTCGTAGATCACACCCAAAAACTCATTACAAGCGTGTCCCTTAATACCAAACATTGCGATACAGCAGAAGACTATCATTGGTGTCCACGAATGCTCAATACATCATTAGTGACTCTCAGGCGGCCATTAGAAACTAACTATGCTAACTGTAGGATCTTTCCTGAGGTGTGGCACATCATCAGAGTTAACGAAGCAAAATTATTGAAGGCGGAGAAGAACGGCAGGCAATTGCTCTGGTTTTGGCGCTGAGCCGTGCTCCCTCAAGGGCTGCAGAAGATAGCGCCAACCTTTCCCTTTCCCTCAAGAACCACTTATCATCATCCCCGCGCATACGACTCCAGGCATGCTCGCAATCAACCCGAACGAAGTCGCCCACCGCGAAGCTCGAGTTGTTGCTCGCGGAGCTAAGCAAGGAGTGACTTCCATCGGATAGGGGAAAGCGGAGGAGGAGAATTGGAGAGAAAAAGACTAACTAGATTGAGCGATATTGCCAAATTCTATCAAAATCGGAAGCGAATACACTATACTGAACAGAGCTGAGTCCGTTGCTTGGAGGCGATTACAAACAGAAACCAATACCTGTCCCGTGCAATTAAAGACTTTCTAATCCGAGATATACGCGAGCGATATATGCAAGCTATGCAAGTGTGCTAGAGCCACCCTTCAACAGATGTTGTGGCGATGTTAAATATATCGAGATAAAATGGCAGTCTCCCCGGAAAATCTGCGGGCGCTGTGGTCGGCCGCGCTGCTCAGCTAATAACCAACATTGGGCTGTCCAGCGAGCCATGGAGGCCGTGTGGGATCAACAGCTCTCAGTGGCCATCTAGGCGGCCCCAGGCCCGGTCCTCCCAATCGCCGGATTCCAAATAAGGGTATCTCTCTCACTCACTCACTCACTCACTCACTCACTCACTCACTCACTCACTCACTCACTCACTCACTCATGGCTGTATTTGGAAAGTATTGCAATAAATCTGAACAAATGCACACGATGCGAAAGATGAAAAGATAACACTGTGCAAGTAAACTTACGCGCGGATATGCGGTAACGTAAGCTTTTGAAGAAGCTTTCAGTCTATGTGCTGGCGGTACGTGCTTCTCGATGTATGCAAAATTTATTATTGTTCCGTGAAAAAATTGTTTTTAAGAGTACTTCCTTTTTATTGATTTTGTCGGTATCATTTCTTTCCCTACAATACACGAAGACAGCCTCAAACGTTTTTAACACGCTTATGTTTGTTACGTCCGTAATACATGGAAGTCCTCTAATGCATAAGTAAACATCTTCACACAACGAAGTACGAAAATTATCAAAGTGTTGTATACGCTCCTTTAAATCAAAATGAATTTGTACAAGAAATACAGCTGCGCTGACACGATTCGTGAGGAAATATATTGAAAGTTAGTTCCCTGTCCTTCTTTTCGTTGTTTTTTTTTTCGGGGGGGGGGGGGAGAGATTGCGCATTATTTGATTACTGTTCTAACTCAGAGTTAACTGTGGCCATAGCGTGTAGATTGTATTTTGAATCAACTTTATTGGACTAATTTTATTATTGCTAAACCAACTTACCCTTTTCTATTACTCCAAGTTGCGTGCGTGGAACACCTAGAAAAAAATAGTTATTATTTATTAAACTTCATCTTTGAATGCGGCGTCGTAGAGTATTAGGGGCTATTAATTTGAAAGTCAAGTGTTTGAGATGAGACATCATTGCATGAAATGACAGCAATACCAGAGCCGCGACCAAGGATAGTTTTTTATTTTTATTCATTGTTTTCAGGGATGGCAGGAATCGACATTATTTTGAATTTACTATCGCCACACTGTTCAGAAAAGCTGAAATAGTTACAGGCCATCAACGTTTTTCCTCTGAAACTGAGCAAAAAAATTAACACGGGAGGTGGCATACATATATCAAAACATTGCGGCGTTGCAGGCCGACATAGCGTTTTTCAAGTCAAATTTTCTGGTTACCGTTCGCCGCTCAGCTATGGACTTCACGCACCTTCATTACCGAAACATTATTGATGGCACTTGGTGTAGGCTTTTATGCACACCTTGGTTGTGGCAACCTGCGGTCATTAATGCACGCGCATGCTTCCCCTAGCAGAATCTCATTTAGTGTCTTCCGCACTCTATTTGCGCTTGCAAATATTTGCAAGCAGCGTGCTTGTACCTTTTTCTGGACGCGTGCTCTGAATAATTGCACATGCGCATGGTTTGTGCGTTAACTGCTCGACGTTTATGCAGGAAGCAATTCTATGTCTGCGCGGGATTGGGCTAGTCCTTCCTGACCTGCGTTGCGCTGCTACATGGCTTGTTCCCGCAATGTCTGTTCAAGAGTACGTGGCCTGGCGTAAGAAACACTTCATTAGGGACCTCAGTGCAATCGCTTATCCCGCCGGACTTTTGTGGTTTCCCTACAATGTATATATCTGAGCTTATCGCTCATGAGAACGTACACCTGTGGAACTCACGGATGAGAATATAGCATGCCTTGATTGCGAGTTCGCTGGAGCAAATAACTAAATTAGGGACGACGGGGCGTAGGCGGAGTTACCCGCTATAACGCGAAATTATACGATTAACATGGCACTAGTATTTTGTTTTTTTTTTTCGCATTTAGCCCTGTAGTGACCATCACACTACTTTCTAGGTTTAGTTTGCAGGATCTTGGTGTCTGCGATTTGCAAAAAAGAAATATCTGCAGTCACAAATATATCTTTACAGTGGTTTGTGCATTGACGTTGCTAGTTTTCTTTGACGCGTTGTCGTGTAGCTTCTATGACACCGGGCTTTCGCGCTCAATTTATTCCAAGCGCTAGCCATATTAATTCCCGCACCAGTCAATTTAGTCCAAGACCAATTCAACTTCTTCCAAATGCCAGTCATTTTAATCCAAGCGCTACTCAATTTATTCCAAGCACAACTGGACCTACTAAAAGCCTCAGCCGAACTAATCCAGCCAATGAATTTTGTTCAATTTTAACGCAATTCGAGAACCTTTCAATTTCAAGCCAAATGAAATCTTGTGAAAATATAAGGGGGTTGATATTTTTTCTTCAAAATAAAAGGGCAAGGTAGGAGAGCAGTATCTTTCCTGCCACGAGACTAACAACTACTTTTGAAGGCCTTTTTTATTATTATTAGAGCAACAGATGTGGCAGCATTTTTTGTAAATAATTGCGAGGAACTGTCTACATGGAGTCGCACAGCCAGTTATTGGCACACGTACGATGTGGTCACGGCTACCAAGCGAAATAATGAAGATATATTCTAAGATAATCACAGGGCACTGGTAGGCTTCGGTCACTAGTGAATTCTATTCACCATTTTACTTAGATATACACACTCAACAATCAAAGAACTCGTCATACATATCACTCCAACCCTCATAAAATTAGCATGTACCTGCATAATGAAACTACCTGATAGAATCGAGTAACTAGGTATCGCAAATAAATTCAATGCGCACTTCAATTTTCTCGCTATTTTGCACACGATAACGTCATATATATCAAATGAAATGTCATAAGCCATGCGAAACTATGCCTTGCACGCTTAATTCACTAGTGAATATTATTCGCCTATTTTACTGCAATAGTGGCAGCTTTCCGTCATGAACGCCGTGATTTCTATCAATCTGGCTAGTCTGCAGATAGTTTGATAAGAAACAATGATAGCTTCTCTAAAGGTTTTGTTCGGACAAATAGTGCACCAAAAATGATGAATCAGAGTGCCCTTCTCCACAGGTTGGGCCCTCCTCTTTCATTCGAACCTGCTCTGCGGCAATTGCTTCAAGCCGCCTTCCCCCCCCCCCCCCCCCCCCGTCCTTAAAGCAATACTGCGCCCTTGTCAGCGCTCGCAGGCAACGGCGCCGCACCCGGAATTCTGCGTTTATTTTTTTATTGTTTAGGTTGTGGTTTGCTGTACTCTCAATACGAGCTCTCCCATTATTAAAGCGAGCTCTCCCATCATTTCCCACCCCCCCCCAACTTTTTCACAGCTTAGCCCGCGTTAGTTAGGATACACGGTATATCAGTCTTGTTTACAGCTTTGTTTCTAGCTCCATTGTTTAAGTAGCGACTTCTCTTGTTTTGTCGCAAATTGTGGAAGAGAGTTGTTGACGAACTCTTCATTGTGTTTGTACCCGTGCAATGTGTGAACTTATCGCCTCCTTCCCATGTTTCAGTCACCTTTCCCTCTTCCCCAGTAAAGAAAGGAAGGAAACGAGGTGGAGCCTACCAGGCTCCTCTTGATTAACCTCTTTGCCTTTCCTTCATGACTGTTTTCTTTTCTAATTTCTCTTAAGTATATTTTTTTCACGATATTACACCTCGTTTAAGCACATTGCATTGCTAAGCAATTATGAGCTAGGTATCTTTATATCCGTGTAACATCACTCTACTCTGCAACATCGCTGCTGCTTGTATTACCCCGGTACATTGCAACATTCCGGTTCCATCGAACATCCGCTACCGTCATGTCGTCTTCGTCATGCGGCCTTTGTCATAACGGTATTATTGCGCCTTCGTCACCGTCGCGCTGCCATTGTACCCATGTCGTCGTCCCTTCTCGTGCTGCTGTCATCGAAGCTTTCTCGTGGAACTATCAACGTGGCACTGCCGCCGTCTTCATCTGCTGTCATCATTGCCATAGACTTCATACCGTCATCACTGCTCCGCAGGTGTCTGTCTCACTGACACATTGTCGCCGTCAGAAGCGTTTTTTTTTTCGTCTCCTCCCCTGCAGACTTCGAGTGTCGGACTGTAACGGAAACTATAGGAATATTTGGGTGATTGTTTAAGAGTGCTCTGGCCGTGATGTGACGTTGGTGATAAACAGCTTTCAAGCCGTAATACAAGAAGAGCGGGGTATTGAACCTGTCTCCCTTCTTTCATTTCATCAGTGGAGCCCGATTTTGCTATAGCAGCGATATTTCTGGCTTTTTTATGTCACATTTGTAGTGCTGACAGAGATCGCACAAACGCCCACCCAAATATGACATATGTCTGATTGTTTGAGATGGCAGCATTTCGCCTTCTCGATTCAGGCCGAACGTGTTGCCGTTTCAAACCCGTTTGCCAATTTCACGTAAATGTATAGCGTATCTCATCTCGGCAGTTTGGACGTCATCTTGGCAGTGTTCTGGAGATTCTTTCTCCATATCGGGGAATGATGAACTAATGGTTAAAGGGGCCATTCAACCCTTTTTATCACGGTAGTGAAATGCACGAGATATGGAATGGCACTATTTTAGAAATATTTTGCGGTAAAATGTATTTCTACGTGCGGAGTAGAACTGCAGTTACCAGTAATCACAGATTAGCATTCATCCCTTCTGTGCGCTCTGGTTCGTTTTTTTTTTTTACGGCTTGTACTGCGGAGGCTACGGAGGCAGGTGGTGTAGCACACAATGATCCGTCCACTGAAGGTCACCGTGGCGCGTAGTTTAAATTTGGTTTTGGACGTTAAAGTAGGTGCCACTACTTGATGTTTTGATGCCTACTACGAGCTAAATTCAAAAGAAGTTTCTTAATTTATATCACTATAGAGTTTGTATGCTAGAATGGCAAGCACTAGTTTTGACTCTAACTGTGGCGTTAAACCTATTAAATGTCTTGAAGGTAGTTCAAATAAGTGGAAATATCTCACTACGGGCTGTCCCTGTGGGCAGCTTGCGTGGTGCACAGAGCCAGTGGCCCTCCGGGCTCACTCCTGTTCTTTAAGCGATAATGGTACCGGCTTTGGGACGGCGGCTATAGCGGTTGACGGCAGACATGGTCTTCGCCCCATACTTTGAACCACCACTGCATAGAACCATCGAGGATTATTCCCAAGTAAGCGAATGGCCCGAACATACGAGCGAATGAAAGAGCGAGAGAGAGAGCGAGTGAGTGAGAAAGCCAGCTAGAGAGATAGAGAGAGAATGTGGAAGGCTCTGCCAGAGAGAGCGCAAAATAGAGTGAAGGAACGTCTTCCTTTCTTAGCCCGACCACCTACCACCGACGTACTACGTCCCATCGACTAACCACGAGAACGGCCGAAATAGCGAAATCAATCCATTCGCTTACAAAGAAAAAAACAACAACAGAAAAACGCTATATAAGTACTAAAGAGCCGAAGTGCCAGCACTATTGCGAAACGTTTCTCAAACACAAACATGGACCGCATGAAGCAGTCCAATTGAAGGTGGGCGATTATTAACCTTTTTAAAACGAATACGAAGAGTGAGTAACGCATTTCCAATGGACTATCAAATTGCAAAAGGTAGATGCGTATGTTTACAGAAGCAAAATTTATTTCGGTGTATTCAGGTACCATTTTTCTACAGACAAGTGCAGAAAAGACAGTAAGTGTCACGAACAAAGGATGAGTTGCAAAATAAAGATAATTAAAAGACTGTATGAATAGCCTCTCAACAACTTTAAATCCTGATTGCAGGCAAGCCTTCGAAAACAGATTCACTGCTGCATGATTAGTCTCCCAAAAACGTTAAATTGACGGGCGTCGCAAAAAGTTGAAAATTTGTGGAAAAACTAAAACAAAAAGCTGTTGACCCACTCGTGTGTCGTTAGGGACATGTGAAATAGTCCGTGGTAAAGAAAACATCATGGTTGTAGAGTAAAAAATAAAACTGCTATAGTTCCAAAACACTAAATGACAGGCTACAACTAAAAATCACAGGTTGTCATCTAGGCTTCTGCCGCAAAATTTATAACAGAGCTTGCGTTACCCATTTTGTTCCTGCATTGCTCCCAAAATTTTTGTCTATGTGTCACTTCTGATAACTTGCTACACTTTGGTTAGTTAACGGATACTTCTAGCCACACTTGACTTTCGCAAACTATTTGGTTCATTTTGAATATTACAAAATACCGAGGTGTTCATTTTTGAGTACAATGAACCATTGTTTTAAAGAGAATGTTTAGTCTGGACAACGCCACATACAAAGAACTCGAGCTGAATAGCCGCTTGGACTATTGCCATTTCAAATTTTGCCTGCCAAGCAGGTTTCATAATACTCGCAACAAAGAAGCCCACCTTAGTGTCTCGAATTCATTTCTAAGTATGAATCGAATATTAATGCGTAAGCATTCCTTTGGGAGTACCCCAGCAATATATGTCCGTCCCGTGACGCCTTCCATCTGCAAAATAAATGCATAATTGGTCAAGTTAACACGTGTAATCGGTATAATAGTGTAATAGTAGATGATTGCTAGCGTTAGAAAAAAAGTAACGCGAAACCCGGTGAATTCGCCGTGGCCGTGTCTAGGTCGTAATAAAAGCTGAAAATAAAAAAAAATAAAAATTATAAAAAGACCTGTGGTGTGGCAAGAAAAACCGGTTGTGACGGCGTTTCGGCTCTGTTAATACGATATATCTGCAAAATTATTGCATATGTGAAGTGAACAGATCTAATCGTTATGATAATGTAAGAGCAGATTATTAGCGATGAGTAGACATGCATAAACTAGCTAATTCAGCACGCAAAAGCAAAGTATCAGTGGAGCACTAGAAAGAATTGTTACGCACTAGAAGACAATGCTCAGAATTTCTGAAGCATTTTATACCCTGACTGTTCGTATTCGTGTTGATAATTTTTATTTGTAAGAATACAATGGTATTTCCACCTTATTCTTATCCTCTCGGATTTAGTTTGCTCGGGGAAGCTCGCGCCTAGGAACAATTGAAACGCTCAATCAAATTAACGAATGCATCAGAACGCTTTCTCATCCATACGGTTTCGAGATGATGATGATGATTTAATGGCATCTCCTTTGAAAAAGAGCGGCGACAAATAGTCCCCTAGCCTACTTGATTTATTCAGGTATACTATACATATTCTTCAACTAGCATTTTTGTATACCTCTCATTAACCTTTTTCTTTTTTCCCCCAAAATTTTCCTTGTACCGCTACCTATCATTTTAAGAGATCAGGTCGTGTCAATCTCTTACCTGCTTTTTTTTCAATACTCTAATCGTCTCTTGCTTATCTCTACGGCTGATCGGTTGATGTTTCCTTCCCCTTTAAACCCAAGCGCTTCTGGAAGTTGTACGTTACCTACGGTTCTCGCTGGGTGAATTCCGTCGCATTCCATTCGGATTTGCTCAGTGGTATCTGCATCTTTACTGTAGCATACACATGCCTCATCTAGTTCCGAATTTTTGCTCCGGTATGATTTGCTCCTTAGGCAACCGGCTCGAGCCTCAAATAGCAAGGCACTGTCCTTTGTGTTAAAGTACAGATTTCCATTTTCATTTCTTTCTCCTCATTCTTGTGAATCTCCATAGTCCTTTTTGTTTCCATTCTTTGCATCCAATTCACTGTCTCTATTTCGCTCACTTCCTTTCTAATGACTCCTGGTTGTCTATTTAAAGTTTCGATTACCCTGTACTTGGTTGCCAACTTCCTTGACCTCTTCCTCCATTTTGTGTACATGCTTTTTATGTACAGATACTTGTGCACACTAGCCGCCCATTTATTTTCCTGCATGTTCCTGAGCCTTCAAAACAAATTTTGCTCTGTGCTTCTCCGACTTCAAAAGAGGCCCAACTTATGTCACCATGCACTGCCTCATTTGTCGTATTACCGTGTGCTCCCAAAGCCAACCGGCCTACTGATCTTTGGTTAACTTCCAAACCCGCCAATATATCAGATTTTAAGCATAGAATGGCATTTGTGAACGTTGACGCTGGCACGATTACTCCTGTCCAGATGCCACACACCACCTCATACTTATTGTGGCCCCACAGTGCTCTGTGTTTCATTATTGCTGCATTCCGCTTCCCCTTTATTTTCAGATTATCTTGGTGGTTGCTTGAGTAATTCTTTCCTTCGTTTATGTGTACGCCGAGAAACTTACATTGCTTGACTATGGATATGACTTGCTGTTTAATTGACACCACGTGTTTACTCGGCACTTCATTAAAGATCATAATTTCTGATTTCACTGTGCCAAACTGAAGCCCTAGATATGTCGCTGCGCTGCCACAGATATTCGGAAGTATCTGCAAATCTTTTTATTGTCCGCCAGTAGCACAATGTTTGCGTACATCAGTCCTGGAACCTTCTGCTGAGCCATTTGTTCATTACGCATGTAGCATAAATCAAACCCTAAATCGCTGTTTTCCAGTCATCTTTCTATACCCTTAACGTAAAGCGTGAACAACAATGGAGACAGAGGACATCCTTGCTTCAATCCTTGGTGAATACCCACCATTTCATTACCTTTTCGACCTTCCCATACAACTTGTACTCTGTTGTCTCAGTAGCTCCACGAGATCGTCATCTATGGCTTCGTGTTCAATAATATCCCATAACAATTCCCTGTCTACATTGTCATAAGCTCATTTAATATCTAGAAATGCTATTGATAAAGCTCCTTTCTGAGCTACTGAAATCTATATGCACTGAGTTAGTACAAATATATTATCCTCTTAGCTTCCGCCTGGCCTGAACTCATTCTGTAGTTCCCCCAATACATCGTTTTTCTCCACCCACTTCGACAGTTCCAATTTCATGGCTTGCATTGTTATTCTATATATCCCCGACCTTACTGTAACTGGCCTGTACGAGCTCGTCTTATCATTATCTCCTTTGCCTTTGTAGATGAGGTTCATCTTGCTTTCGCGCCATCTAACAGTTATTTTGTTTGTTCTAATCACTTGCTCTATGGCATTATTCAGCAGTGCCTTGCTCTTTGGACCAACGTTTTCGGTTAGTTGTATTGAGATTTCATCCGGTCCTGCTGCCGTGTTATTAGGGATACTTCCTGCTGCCTTTTTCCAATAAAAGCTTTCTATGCAAAATTTTGATCTCTCAGGCCTCTCTGTTGTTGCTGTACCTGTTGTATGAACTATGCTTTTTCTCGTGCCGAAGTTATCCCTAATAACGTCTGTGATGTACCACAAGCGTATGGTCCTCTTCGTAGATGTTACAGTCTTATTTCAATCCTTATAGTCATTTGCAAGTTTTTATTTGGAGCTACGAGCGCTTTTATATGGTTCCAGAATCTTTTTGGGACGCCTTTCTCTGTTTTGTGAATGAGGATGGCGTGCTCATTCGTCCTCATGGCGTCCAAATGAGGACGCCAAACTAGTAAACAATACTGGAAACAAAGCGATAGATGTGAATCGCGCACAGATTGCTAGAGCGACCTCAGGCGCTATACTGTCTACGGGAGCTGCACATATTCCAGTTAAGAGAGCATGGAAAGGATGGGTGGTACAAGCATTTCATTAAGATTCCTCCTGGCTTCAAATGGGTATAGTTTGTGAGCTGATAATTTTTAATAAAATATTGCGTTCCATTTGCAACACTGCACAAGTATTGCGCATTTGAGCAGAAAGATTGATGTGTTTAAAACTATGAGTGCATGGGAATTACTAAAGATAAAGCGTAATAAATAGCGTCACAAGAACGTTTCAAGCTACAAGCTCGAACATTACAAAAATGTATGTATACTAATCATCTCGTTGATGTTAACTGAATGATAGCGAGCCTCATTTACCTCAAGTAATTGTTATGGCAAACTCTAAGATCTCCACTCCTAAAAGCACCCCTGAGGATCGGCCCTGACGACATGGTGGCTGGCGCAACCTTCAAACTTCAATTTCGATTTCATAGCAAGCGTAAATTAAGAAAGAACCGAGACATCACCAAAAAACGCAGTTTATTACCGAGAGCACGTTTCTGAGTATTACTGGCAACGTTGTCCTAAAGAAATCTCAGCGCGCCTTTTGGGTATTTCAATGAATCGCATATAAGTGGGCAAAGGGACACAGCACAATTACTTTTCCTGCTTGGCATTTATGTCGCATAAAAATAGAAGGCATTGTATGCAGTCAGCCAAATGAAAAGAGGGCTAATTCAAGATTGCTAGGAGATTCTTTAGCCCTGCAATGGACATAAGATGAGCTGAGTGTTATGATGACGATTACTTATATCGCGTCGCAGACTAGCGATCACCTCATCACTCTTTCCACGGTATCTGTTTGTATCTCTCAAAAATTGGCGGGGATGATTAATATAGCAATGGATGGATACAATGGACCTACAAGAATTAAACGCAGCTGTTTCACGCAGCCCTTGTAGACTTCTCGTTTGGGTTTCACGACAGGACTCAACTGCAAATGAGGACGCAAAACTAGTAAACAGCACTGTAAACGGGGTATAGATGTGAAACAACGCCATGAACAAATGACCGATCTCAAGGGAAGCAGAGAAAACAGATGACGCCGGTTGCAGCTGCTATTCATTATCAAGTAAGTCTCGCTGCCTGTATTTATTTTTCTTGCTTGTACACGTTGCAAATCGTCGTTTGCCCAAGAGGAGTATCAACAAAAACAAGGCCAGAAAATACTAAATAGGTGTATCGCTCGGTAAATATAGGCAAACAAATGAAGAAATCAATTTTGCCATAGAGCAGGAACAACAGCGTAGGCGGCAAGTGCTGAACGAAAACGACAGAGGTAACAGCTTCCATACGCCAAGATAAATGCTCACAGCTGGCAGTTATTCCTATATATCAGCATGCCCTAACCGACTACCGACTTTGTTTTATTCGGCCGGGTTGAGTTGCAACTGGGTATTTCTTTTTACATCGGTGCAATTCAGGGACGCACAGTCTGGGATTTTTCCTGCGTGTGTAATTATGAGAGACCTCTGTCGAAAATGGAGCGTATTTTACACTGCCATGGACCTCAAGCGCTTTTCGTAAAATATCCTAATCTGTCATATGCTTCTCAAAATGTAGGCGATTCGGTCAAGTATGGCTAGGTGCATGAGATGCCTGAAGAACGACCAATAGCAACATGATGTTGGAGACAAAAGATTGGTGATGCGAACTACTCAATCGCTAAAGCTGGCGTAATAGAGAGAATATTAAATCATCTGATTTGCTAGGGGAATTGTGTAGCGTCGGCAAAATACCGTTGGACAATACGAGAAATCTATGAACTACGCGTGTTTGAAGTGTACACTAATTCTATATCCTATGACCTTATGGCGTCAGTGATTTGTTCACTCTTGTCTATATATTTTGCAGAAAATAAATATCGCAGTTTCGCCCGAAAGGCGAAACATTGATTTCGATAGCAAATTATTATACAGCTATACGAAGTAAGAATAGTAGTTTTATCAGCCTTGGAAACTCGTAAGCATTCACTTACTACCTAAATTACCAAGCCTTGCGTCACGCATCTCACTCAATGACCGCGCACACTCGCGGTCAAAACGCTGTTGTGAGGAAGTGCCGCGGCAGCAGCGCGCGAAGTGACCTTCGTGCTGCCTCTCGCTTCAGCGTGAGGAATGCGGCGAGAACACAGCGCACAAAAAGCTACTAGCCCTCGGCGCACCTAGACTCGGACCCACAATTGCAGATTGCGCCGTATGCAGCGGCCGCTGAAGTACAACGCACCCCACCTCCCCTCGCTCTGGTGACTTGCGCGCGATGGAAGACAGCGCGCTTTATCCCCACTTTCTTCTTTTGCGAACAGGAGATCAAGCAACCATTCTCGGCTCACCCTAGGAAGCTTTCACTCATACCAACAGCATACGGCGCGTAGCCACGATGTTATCGCACTCGGACTTTATACAGAACATCACGACGACGGGGAAGGTGACTACAACGGCGGAAGTGCGCCTGTAGTGCCCATATAATTGGTATGGCAACAAAGACAAGTGCGAAATTTGCATTGCTGAGTTTTGAATAAGTGTTTAGCATTTAACAAGTTATGAAATCTTTTTTCGGTTTAGTTGCGAAGATTTGCGTATATATCAAATGTGAACACTGACACGGACTTGCCGCTAAACTTGTAGAAAAGATGAACATTTGCGCTTGGTGAGGCTAGGTTACAGCTATATGTCGCGGTGTTCTTAGTTTTCTCGCTATAGCCTGAGCAAACATAAATAGAAAACAAGTATATAAGATAACAGCTGCCATGATGATTTATTTCCAAGGAATTTTTATTCAGCAGACATGGCGATATTTGAGGCCGAACCAAGTCAGCACAAGAACGACCAGGTAGCTATTAATGAATTGTTGCTTGTTGAGTAAAGGTGGGTCTCGTTTCCTATAACCACTACAACTAGATGAAGAATACTAGGTAATATGCCTTCTGCTTTCAAGCAATGACAGACGTTAAATTTTCTTACGTCGTTCCATCAAGACAATTACTCATTTGAGAAGCCCTGGCTGCACGACTACGTGCATGTCATTACTTATACCTTGCCTGGTCACATCAACGTCACATTTTTTCTCGCGCTTTATTTATTTTTTTTTTGTCTGCGCTGCCCTCTCGGGACCTTTCTTTGCCCGATCCCTTTCGCTTTGAAGAGTATCATGTACGCGGGTATTATGTACGCGATTATCAAATTGTCTGCCCTTTATTATAAAGCTTTTCTTTTTTTCTCTTCCAGCGCTCGCCCGAAGACAAGCCGAACCTTCCATATCTCAGAATTTCTGTAGGGCCACAGCATCCAAGGACTTGCGCGGAGGCCAGCAGCACATTTTCCTCTTCATAGCATAAAAAACCTCCGTCTAAAACAATTATTGATGAAGGCTCCCTTGAATTACCTTCTGACACATGCCAGCTACATTCGTCTTCATCCAACCATAAAAGTTTTAATTTTTCTTGCACTGCATGAATCCATATGAATGCTTGCAGGGTGGATTTTGGGGATAATTACGTGTATCTTTACTTCAATGCTTTTAGACTCTAGCAGTCGTTTCCTAAAGTTGTACAATTAAGTCCAATTCCTGATTTATTCATTCGTGCTTCTATAGCAACCCACGCGCTTTCACAATTTCTTTCCGCGCCCTTATGCCCCTTGGTACTGTCTAAAACCTGTATTTTAAAGGAACAGCTGTATTTTATGTGTACTTGAACTACACTTAAGCTGTATTGTAACTGTGTTTTTTAGCTTTATTTAGCTGCTGCACTTTATATGCTATATTTAGTAGAAGTATTTAGCATTTAGTTTTCAGAAGATGTAGCGCAAAATACGCAACAATCACTACTATATCATGATAACAGCAAGCGTTGAGAGGGACCGTAAACGTATCGATAAATCTTGAGGAAAAGCACGGAGTGCCATATTGTGTAGAGTTTTATGTAAGAACAGTGTCGAAGGTAATATATCTACAGAATAATTTATGTGAATAAACCTGAAAATAGGACCAAGCATCTTTAACAAGTAATTCGTATTTGTCCCTAAGGTTGCTTAAACCATAGTTACCGCTGGCGAGTACGCAAAATCTGCTTTTGCAACACTTCCCGTAAAACGTAAACTTACTGCATAATTTGGCTCTTCCTGACTCTCAGGTGCAGTTTTAATAACGTAAAACTAACCATACCCCGTACCTTAGCTTCGAACTCGAGCACCATTTATCGCACTTACCTTTTCTCGACAGCTGCGAGCGTCTTAAACAACCTACTCGGCGTTATCTCTGCCATCTATCACCATTACGAGCACACGAGAACGGACATCACAGACCCCAAAGCAATAAGCTAGGTTTGCGAAGGCTGGTCTCGCGTTTGCTGCGGCCGATCCTAGGGCTGAGCTTGCGCACCGCTTTAATATTCCTAGGCGAAACCGCAGAGACGTTGTTAGAGCGCGGTAGCGTGCGCACAAACAATCAAGATTAGCGTTTCGCTCTGTGTCTACCTTTCGTTCTGCTGACAAAGCGTAACTTCCTTGCCGAAGGGATGATTCTTTGTGGGGAATGATTTCGTTGGCCATGGTAGACAACTAATATTTGCTTAGTTTTCTTACAGTCTCCAAGGAAAAGAGTTGATGGTGCGGAACATTAAACCGCGTGCCATTGTGCACCAACGCTTATTTTCACCGCGGTTAACCACTTTTTGGTTCCTATTGATTTAATGATTCTACTTTAGTGTCGCGACGGTACTGGTTCTTTTTACCACTTCAATGGTCACACTAATGACCTATTTTCATTTACGAAGAAAGGAGACTAGAAACCATTAATAAAAGGGTAGCTCGTTACGGGAAAAAATGCAGTAACGATTAGAATGGCGGGAATAGAATTGTGAACGCACTGTGCACGAATCGGAAAATAGTTGCATTTACGGTTAGCAAATGCTTGTAGCTAAAATACTCAATTGTTTTCCATGTAGCGGCTTAGGATACATTGTGCGATTTACCATGTACCTTTTCCTTGTGAAGTACACCTTTTTCTCGAAATTTACAAAACATGTCCTGGAGTTTTTTCAGTGTGACCACGTATCTCGCTAAATGACGCCGCACCTTTTAGTTCTTGGCAATATAGGGGCAGGGACTAGCATTTGATAATTATTTATTTTCCGGTGTCGTGAAGCACTAATTACGACGCCAATATGGCGACATTATGTTGTCGTCGAAGTATCAAAGGCGTCGAAAATTAGCGCAGTGTACAATGCAAGCAGTTATGCAAGCAGGCGCCATAAGTTGCATCCTTGTCGTACATTTCTCTGTTTGTGTCCTCTTACCCTATGCGCATAAGTTACAATAAAGATGTTATAACCCGAGCTGAATGCGTCCTGTGAATTCGTAATGTGAAAGCACTGTCAGCGCAAACCACAGCAAAAACGCAATCAAGACAACCAACAATTGGGGAGAGCAGGTGAACTTAGTACTGGTAAACGGGCATCTCAATCACGTTCACGGGTAAAAGTAACAATCAATAATGTTCAGGGATACATTCCAGTATTTAACAGGGGCGCTCGTGCCGAACTCAAGATTGACGATTGCATTCCATCCCATTTGTATTTCACTGAAGAAATTCCCTACAAGGTGGTGCTTAGCTATACGTCTATCTACCTTTTGTCGAAATAATTTCCTCAGTCAAGGGTAGGCAAGCACATGGGATGAATGGACAGAGCTGTCGTGCCGATCCATCTTACCTCCTGGTGTTAGATACGCTAAGTTAATGCACAAAAAACCTCATAATTTGAGTAAATTAGGTTTACACTCCACTTTGTATAGAGAAAGAGATCTCTGTGATTTTGTTTATTCTGTTCTTTGGAAGCTAGCTGTGTTTGGCTATGAAGTGAACTGGCAGTTCACAACAACGTCATTCCATCTCTATTATCCACCTTGCATGCTTTTGTTATAATTTTGTATCCTTGCGGCATTCGGCTTTTTTTCTTTGGCATATTGCCAACCAATTTAACAGCACCTGACTCTGTCTTGTGGTTTAAGTTCATGCTTTATTAGATCGACTAAAGGCTACAGAGAACATAAACCTCCCCTCCGGCGCTTCACTCGAAGTGGAGCAGAGAACTGGAGCCCCTCAAAGCGCCCGCACACTTACACGACAGCTCGTAAATCTCGGCGTTCCAAAAACTGTCTCTCTGTGCAGATGAAAACTTCGTTTGGGCCCTCATGATAGCGTGCTGCTTCCTACCACTTCGTAAATGACAGCACATATATTTGAGCAATGACCAATGGCCTCGTTGACGTACGAATCACGTATACAATCGCACCGTGATTTTAGGTTTTTCGTGTAGATGCGTGATAATTTTTAAAACTGAAAACCTTAATTTTTGCATTTCGCCCTATGTTCGACGTGTCCGCTGTACGACCGGCCCTTCTGCTAGTGTTCTTGTGCAGAGTAGAATTGCCTGCCTGATGATAACGATGATGATTTATCGGCATGTGGTGACAAATGTCTACCTAGCCTGATTGAGCTAATTCGGTATGATAAACACCCTTTTCAGTATAGCATTTTCTCTACCTCTCCTTAATATTCCTTCCCTCTCGTACACTTTCTATCGACATGGTAACGTTATCTATGGTTGCAACAGATCCAGTCCTAGATATCGTTACCTTTTTATCATGCCTTGCATTCTTTGTCTACATCAGCCGTTTTGAGCGTATCTATCTGATAAACACCTGTCTGTCTGTCTGTCTGTCTGTAGGTCTGTCTGTAGGTCTGTCTTGTAGGTCTGTCTGTAGGTCTGTCTGTAGGTCTGTCTGTAGGTCTGTCTGTAGGTCTGTCTGTAGGTCTGTCTGTAGGTCTGTCTGTCGTCTCGTCGTCTGTCGGTGCTGTCCTGTCGTCCGTCCGTCCGTCCGTCCGTCTGTCCTCCGTCCGTCGTCCGTCCGTCGTCCGTCCGTCCGTCGTCCGTCCGTCCGTCCGTCCGTCCGTCCGTCCGTCCGTCCGTCCGTCCGTCCGTCCGTCCGTCCGTCCGTCCGTCCGTCCGTCCGTCCGTCCGTCCGTCCGTCCGTCCGTCGTCCGTCCGTCTGTCTGTCTGTCTGTCTGTCTGTCTGTCTGTCTGTCTGTCTGTCTGTCTGTCTGTCTGTCTGTCTGTCTGTCTGTCTGTCTGTCTGTCTGTCTGTCTGTCTGTCTGTCTGTCTGCTTTCGTTTTCTCACAATATAGCCCCACCATGGTGGTGGGGCTATATTGTGAGAATTGTGGCCTATATTGTGGCCTTCGGGGTCGTTATAATATCGGAGCCCTAGCTTCATCTGACCCTCATCATGCCATCCTCGTCACGCCATCGTCATCATACTGATGTTGTGATGCAAGCATCGTCACGCCATTTCCATCGTACACTCGGTGTCACTCACTGTCCTTATACCATTTAATCAAGGTCCTGGCACTACTGTCATAATGACGTCGTCGTCACGTTGTCATTGTAGCGCTGCTATCACTTCAACTGGATGAGTACAACGTCACCCCGTTGTCCGTATGCCTTCGTCGTCATGCTACCTACGTCGATCCATCGTCCTTATTCCTTCGTCATTCTATGGTAATCATTACGCGTCCCCGTTCAATCGTGCCATGTGGCGTTGCCATGCCATCGCCGTCATTGCTTGGTGGTCCGTCAGTCGCGATTATACATCCATTGTCCTGCCGAGGAAGTCATGTCGTCTTGATCGAGCCGTGGTCGTGATTCCGCCTTCGTTATTCCGGCTTCGTCATCCTGTTGTCGTCATGCTATCGTCTAACATATATGGGGCAATAACTTGAGGGTTAACAAAGCAGCTCAATAACAAGTTAAGCACTTTGCAGAGAGGAATGGAACGAAAAATAATATGCGTAATGTTAAGAGAGAGCAAGACAGCGGTGTGGTTCAGTGAGCCAACGGGGATAGCCAATATACCCAAGCTTTATACTTGCTTGGGCCACTAGGTTTGTGTTAATGGTCGCGATGCCACTCTGGACGCCGCATCATCGTGATTCTAGTTTTGTCATCCGACTTTCGTCATGCCGTTGTCTTCGCACCATCATCATCATACAGTCGTCATGTATTCCTTGTTACACCGTTGCCTTGTTACGCCGTTGTGTTCGTACAATAGTCGTCGTTCAAGGTTCACGACTGACTCTCCTCATGTTGTGGTCGTCACACCGTCTACGGCGACATAGTTGTCTAAGTAGTCTAATACCTCGGGCCACTAGGCATGTGTTCGTCGTAACGATGGTATCGTGGTATCGTGGTCGCCGCGTCGCCGCCATTGCAGCTTGGTCATCTGACTCTCCTCATACCGGCATCATCGCACCATCTTCGTCACACCGTCGTCCTGAAGCCATAGACGTCACGCTGTCGTTTTGTCATTGTCATCACTTCAGTAACTTCATTGCATCGTCCTCAAGACGGTGTCGTCATACGGCCTTCGTCCTTTCATCGACATCATGGAGGATGGAAACCCCAGGAGAGGCCCCGGCCAGCACGGACGTATTGGAGAAAGTGTGGCGGAAGTCACGTGCTATTTTTCGCGAAGGAGCACTGGGACGGGTACTCCAAATGTCAACGTTGCCATAGCAACTGTGCTCTTGAAGCTTTCGTTGCTGCTCTGGGTCTCTGAAAAGTGAGATAAGATTCTCCCGCCGGTGTATTTCTCGCAGCACTTTTTGTTCGCGAGAAAAGCTGACATTCGAAGGCGGTGTGTAAGCTTGAAAGTTGTGTTTTGGCTCTGTGAGTGTGAGTGTTAGCCAGCAACAGATGCACTCAGGCAATCACGGCGCGGATCTTCATCGTCTTCCCCAACGTGCCACGGAAAAACACAGGAGCGCGTCTGCTTCAGTAAAACTGCTACAGAAGTTTCGTAGGCTTTGTTTTGACGCGCGTCGGTAGCACACACTTCCGGCGGCTCGTAACAATGCAAGTTCAAAGTTCGCGCTCATCTGCTCCGGCGAGCTGCAGAACCCTTGATTGGAGGCGCAAAGGAAGGTGGCACACCAACATGGCTGCACTTCCGGCTTCAAAAACGTGACGTCAGGGCCTCTCCTGTTTTTTTTTCTTTCCTCCATGATCGACATCAATCTTTCTTCGACATTTTATAACAATCATGCTATCGCCAGTCAATCATAATTATGCCGCCTTTGTCATGCCACCATAGTCAGACAGCCGCTATCATGCATCCATTCTCAGGCCGTCTTCGTCGTAGCGTCGTGGTTGCGTCATAGTCATCACATAAGCTTCGCTATCGGGTTCTCTAACGTTCTTTTAAGTCTAAGTAGACGGGTGTTTTCGCTTTTCGCCCCCATGAAATTGCAGCCGCCGTAGCCGGCATTCAATTCCGCGATCTCGTGCTTAGCAGCCCAACACCATAGGCAATAAGCACGCATTGCAGTCGATAGTCGTCGTGAGATGAGTTCTGCCGCAGCAATTTACCCTCCTCTTGTTTTTTTTTCGTATTTCTAACGGTAATAGTTTTCATACGTATTACCAGATGGTTGTTTCCGCAGCTCCCACGTTTGTTCGGTTGGTCACCCTGCTCTAAAAGATGACTGCTCAAACTGGTCGAAGTTCGAACTTCGGATTTTTCCAATATGATCCTGGTGTTTGAACAAGTTCATGAAGGCATTTTCACTGATTGACGAAATAGCAACTTAATACGCAGCTCGATATATAAATGCGTCACCACATCTGACGCTGCGTTGGTCCTTTCCTCTATAAGTGCGTCACCGCATCTGTATACAGATGCGGTGACGCACTTACAGAGAAAAGGACCAACACAGCGTCGTTTTTTAAGCACTCGAGAACTATAAAAATGATAAGGCAGGTTTTATTGCGTCTCTACCCACATTGCTCGTGCTTTGATCAATATATCCGCAACGATTATCAGACATATAGGGAGTTAGCGATCGCTAAGGTAGATCGTAACGTGGTGTAAACACACTTTAAATCGCATAGCCACGTTGTAAAGTACTTGTTTAACGTATTTACCAGAAGTGACGATGGTCTCCCTCGGCTGACGCTGTTATATACTTATCGTTTTCATTCATGCTCCATGAGTTTCAAACACTATTTTTTCTTGCTCTTCTTCGGCTTTGTAAAATCAAGAAGAAACTTGCAAAGCAAAAAGGAAAAAAAAAGCAATTTTAGCTACCAATATTTATTTCATCCTTTCATTTATACAGTTTCGGCGCGTGTACTTAATTATTATTGACTGACATTTACAACGCTAGATTTTGTATATCTTCAGCGTCACAAATAAGCCTGCAGCCACTAGAACGAAGTTTAGGCTGACTTGTGTAATAGCTGTCATTCCCAAAGGGACTGAACCACCATACTTGGAGCTTTCGTAGACACTATCGTCACATTTCCCTTTGCATTTATTTTGGAGACTCCCTGATTTAACCTAAGATAGACCCCATTCCCATTAGTATAGAGCCTTATACAGTCACGTGGTAGTGATAATATTGGCAACGTGGGAAACCTATTGTTTCCTGGTGTTTCCAATAGCCTCCTTTCCTAGAAAAATATGCAGCCTAAGACAATTATACCACGACTTCTCTCAATGCTTCGCACATGTGCCAATTCACAGGTCCCAAGCACGCGAAGCCTAGCGGACGGTGTCTCATTTTCACCCACAAAATTTCAGTTGCGTCAAAAAGACTAGAGTCACACAAAAAAGCTCCATATTGCGTCCTTGCGCCTAAAAACACTACACATGTCCTCACCAACATCGTCATCATCAATAAAAGAGACTGCGCCGCCACTCGCTCTCATTTTAAGTAAGCCTAACATATCGCTCAACAACAATACGTGTGCATAATAACAACGTGGGAACAAAACTAAATAGAAAGCGATGAGTGATAACAGTTCATGTCACTAGTTTTACCTGTCAATGTAGAATTCGTTGACAGCGTGTGCACTTCCCGTACGCGCGGACTTTTTATATAGGCTGCTGACAGTATTTCAAGAAAAACGCAAAACCTTCAGACAGACTACTTGACCTACACGCAGTAATTTTGGCAAAGGGTGCACAATGTTCACTGCAGAAAACATTCTGCGAGAGCCCAATGACGTAAGTAAAAAAAGGAAGGGGCACGTTGCGACACCGGTCCGGCGGAAACGACAGTGGCGTAAGCAAGTTAGGCGGGATCCCCTCTGGCCCCCAGCGGCTAGCGTCAGCTTTATAAACGTCCAGTGGCGCCCCATTAGTCTAGTGTCGTCTCTCCAAGCCGGCCATAGGACGAAGTCGGTGGCCCCCAGCACAGCGTCGTTCCCTGCATTACGCCGTGAAGCATTTGTCTTGTAGAGGCGTCGAGGGCCCCAGCCGAGGTCACAGCTTCAGTGCCTGATGAGAACAATTGGAGCCTCGGAATCGGTTTAGATACACAGTGCATAGCACGTTTTCTTCGATCTGTAGGCTGTTGACAACGCTCTACAGACGACTGCTGCCTGTGAGGACGTGCTGAGCCCGCCAAGGGTTTCCTTGCGGGCTTTCGAGAACACGCACAGTCGTTTTTTTTTTTATGCGCACCTTTTTTTTTTTTGCCTTTTCCTTCTACCTTTCCACTGCTTCTGCTGTTGCTGTCTGGCACACCGCGCCGGGGGGTTGTCGAGAGTGTGCGTATTAATTGCCGGAGCACGGCACAGGCTTAAGCCGACGTCAGGAACTCGTTTGGCGTCTACTACGTCTTTCCAACGCGTCGCCACAATGCACCCTGGAGCTCTCGGGCGTCACTACAATGCCCTCCAGACTGCTGTAATAGTGCGTGAGCTCACCGCAAAAGCACTGAAGACGCAGTTCCAAATCGCTTCTGCGGAATACCGCAAGGTGGAGGAAGTAGCATGAAACGAAAAAATTGCTTCGCTCGTGACAGCCCGCATATGGGGGAGGAGCGGGGTAAAGGGTAAGGAAAGGCGACGTCAGAAAGCACGCGTCGTTTGCTGTCCGATAAGGTACGGTATGTTTCTGCTAGTTCTGAAAAATAACCACCGGGAAAATTTGTTTAGCCGACGAAGGTACTTAGGTTTAGGTGCACAGTCGAGAACCCCAGGTAGTCAAAATTATTCCGGAGTCACCCACTGTGGCGCGCCTCATTATCACCGTGAATTTTGGCGCGTAAAACTTCATCACTCAATTAAAGTTTCACATTTGTGTCACGATGTGGGGCAATGACTATGCTAACCTTCTCGGAAGCTATAAACAATGGCGCGCAACAACGCCACAAGCAACCACATCTCGCTGCGGTTCGCTATAGATAAAAATCTTAAAAGATAGATAAATAGAAAACGCCACCTAAACATGCCCATTGTTGATCTGAATTGAATTGAATTGAATTTATTTCCAACATGTTTACATATGACATGTTTGAGGTGTATGGGAGTAAAAGCCGCTAAAAAGCAGCTGACAAAGCTCCCATATCCCTATTGTGTTTGGCAGTGCAGGGCAGAAAACACAGAGTACATTGTTAACAGCAAAATAATTACAATGTCGTCAAAAAAAGAAAAAGAAACTGAATAAAGCAGTACAGTGCGGCAACAAAAGTAGAAATACAACCATACGAGACATTTGATACTAGTGCAATTTCTCTAACAACATATATTGTATCAGAAAAAAAAAGTTCTCGTATGCTTTTAAAAGAATAAGAAGTGGTTATATTTTCCTGCGTAATTTTAAACTTATTTAAAAGTATATGGTAATGCATAACTGAGTGTTTGGAATCCATAATTTGTGCGCGGGTGTGGAACGTGCCAGTGTTCATGACATCGTGTTGGGTAATTTGTGGGATTTTCATGTAAGTTAGCGATGTCTCTAAGCAACATATTGTTTTGTTTACCTGCATTTTATAGGACTTAAGAATACGGAATTCATATATTTTTTCTACTTCCATGATACGGTATTTTGAAAATAGGGAACTTACATGTGATGTAAAAGGTACATTCAGTATAGCTCTCATCGCAGCTTTCTGCAATATTAGAAGTTTGTTTTTACAAGTAATGGTAGTGGTTCCCCACACTAAATGACAGTAGTTAATATGCGATGTGAAAAGAGCATGATATATTATCATCTTTACTTTGATTGGTAATGTCTGTTGAAATTTTCTTAATAGTCCTACAACTCGAGCTAGCTTGGTGGTTATCAAATCAACATGATTGTTCCACAACATGAATTCATTAAAGTAAACACCTAGTGTTTTCACGGTACTCACTATTGCTATAGCGTTTTCACCAAGGGTTAAGCTGAGGTCAGTCATGAAGTGCATATTTTTTGGTCTGAATATAACGGCTTTAGATTTTACTGTGTTAATTGCTAATGCATTTCTTCTGGACCACGCGTGAAGTTTTGCAAGTACATCATTGCCCTTACGAATTAAATA